>NW_027144025.1:0-43207 GCF_026170545.1 Melanerpes formicivorus | reverse complement strand
AGGGCAGGGCTGGGCTAGGGCTGGGGCTGGGTCAGGGCTGGGCTAGGGCTCGGCTGGGGCCGGGGCTGGGGCCGGGGGTTGGGGCTGGGGCTGGGGCTGGGGCCAGGGCTGGGGCAGGGCTATGGCCGGTGTTGGGCTAGGGCAGGGCCGGGGCTGGGGGCTGGGCTGGGGCTGGGGGTTGGGCTGGGGCAGGGCTGGGGCTGGGGCTAGGGCAGGGCTAGGGCTGGGGCTGGGCTGGGGGCTGGGTCCAGGGCTGTGGCTGGAGCTGGGCTGGGGCTGAGGGTGGGGCTGGGGCTGGGCTAGGGCTTGGCTGGGGCTGGGGCTGCGACTGGGGCTGGGTCCAGGGCTGGGGCTGGGCAGTGGCTGGGGCCAGGGCTGGGCTGGGGCTGGGTCCAGGGCAGGGTCTGGGTCCAAGGCAGGTGCTGGCTGGGGCTGGGGCTGGGCCGGGGCAGGGCTGGGGCTGGGTCCAGGGGCTGGGGCTGGGTCCAGGGCAGGGGGCTGGGCTGGGGCTGGGGCTAGGCTTGGGGCAGGGCTGGGGCTGGGGCTGGGGCTGGGGCTGGGGCTGGGGCTGGGGCTGGGGCTGGGTCCAGGGTGGGACTGGGGCTGGGCTGGGGCTGGGCTGGGGCTGAGACTGGGTCCAGGGCAGGGGTCTGGACTGGGGCTGGGGCTAGGCTGGGGCAGGGCTAGGGCTGGGCTGTGGCTGGGGCTGGGTCCAGGGTGGGGCTGGGTCTGGGGCTGGGGCTGGGCTGAGGGCAGGGCTGGGGCAGGGTTGGGGCTGGGGCTGGGCTGGGGCTGGGTCCAGGGCTGTGGCTGGGCTTTGGCTGGAGCTGGGTTGGGGCTGAGTGCGGGGCTGGGGCTGGGCTAGTGCTGGGCTGGGGCTGGGGCTGGGGCAGGGCTGGGGCTGGGCTGGGGCTGGGCTGGGGCTGGGTCCAGGGTAGGGGCTGGGCTGGGGCTGGGGCTGGGCCGGGGCAGGGCTGGGGCAGGGGCTGGGCTGGGGCCGAGTGTGGGGCTGAGGCTGGGGCTGGGGCTGAGGGCAGGGCTGGGGCTAGAGCTGGGGCGGGGGCTGGGGCAGGGCTGGCGCTGCGTTCGGTGCAGAGCTGGGGGCTGGGGCAGGGCGGGGGCTGGGGCAGCGCTGGGCTAGGGCTGAACTGGGGCAGGGGCTGGGGCTGGGGCTGGGCTGGGGGCAGGGGCAGCGCTGGGCTAGGGCTGAACTGGGGCAGGGCTGGGGCTGGGGCTGGGCTGGGGGCAGGGATGGGCCTGGGGCTGGGGCTTGGGCTGGGGCAGGGCTGGACCTGGGCTGGGGATGAGGCGGAAGTGGGGCTGGGGCTGGGTCCAGGGCAGGGGCTGGTCTGGGGATGGGGCTGGGCTGGGGATGGGCCTAGGCTGGGGGCAGGGCTGGGGCAGGGCTGGGGCTGGGCTGTGACAAGGACTGGGCTGGGGCAGGGACTGGGGCAGGGCTGGGGCTGGGGCTGCAGCTGGGGCCGGGCTAGGGCTGGGCTGGGGGCAAGGATGGGGCTTGGGCTGGGGCTGGGCCAGGGCTGTGGCTGGGCTGTGGCTGGAGTTGGGCTGGGGCTTAGTGCGGGGGCTGGGGCTGGGCTAGGGCTGGGCTGGGGCTGCGGACAGGGCTGGGGCTAGGGCTGTGTCTGGGGCTAGGGACAGGGCTGGGGCCAGACTCTGTCTGGGGCTGGGGCTGAGGGCAGGGTTGGGCTGAGGGCAGGGCTGGGGCTGGGGGGCTGGGATGGGGCAGGACTGGGACTGGGGCAGGGGCACGGGCCGAGGCTGGGGGACAGGGCTAGGGCTGGAGCTAGGGCAGGGCTGGGGCCAGGCTGGGGCTGGGTTCGGCTCAGGGGTGGGGCTTGGTCCAGCGCTGGGGCTGGGCTGAGGGCACGGCTGGGCTAGGCCTGGGACTGGGGCAGGGCTGGGCTAGGGCTGGGCTGGTGCCAGCGATAGGGCCGGGGGTGAGGCTGGGGCTGGGGCTGGGTCCAGGGCTGGGGCAGGGCTGTGGCTGGGGTTGGGCTGGGGCTGGGATGGGGCTGGGGGGTGGGCGTGGGCAGGGCTGGAGCTGGGGTTGGGCTGTGGCTGGGGCTGGGCTGGGGCTGGGGTTGGGGCGGGGACTGGGAGAGGGCTGGGGCTGGGGTGGGTCCAGGGCTGGGGCTGGGCTGTGGCTGGGGCTGGGGCTGGGTCCAGGGTGGGGCTGGGGCTGGGCTGGGGGCAGGGCTGGGGCTGGGGCTGGGGCTAGGCTGGGGCAGGGCTGGGGCTGGGGCTGGGCTGGGGGGCAGGGATGGGCCTGGGGCTGGGGCTTGGGCTGGGGCAGGACTGGACCTGGGCTGGGGATGAGGCGGAAGTGGGGCTGGGGCTGGGTCCAGGGCAGGGGCTGGACTGGGGCTGGGGCTAGGCTGGGGCAGGGCTAAGGCTGGGCTGGGGCTGTGGCTGGGTCCAAGGTGGGGGCTGGGGCCGGGGCTGGGGCAGGACTGGGGCCGGGCTGGGGCTGGGGCTGGGCTGAGGGTAGGGCTGGGGCAGGGCTGGGGCTGGGGGCTGGGCTGGGGCTGGGTCCAGGGCTGTGGCTGGGCTGTGGCTGGAGCTGGGCTGGGGCTGAGGGTGGGGTTGGGGCTGGGCTAGGGGCTGGGCTGGGGCCGGGGCTGCGACTGGGGCTGGGTCCAGGGCTGGGGCTGGGCTGTGGGTGGAGCTGGGTTGGGGCAGGGCTGGGGCTGTGGCTGGGGCTGGGCTGGGGCTGGGGCTGGGGATGGGGGGAACGGATGGGGCTACGTCTGGGGCTTGGGCTGGGGCTGGGCTGGACCTGGGCTGGGGATGAGGCTGGAGTGGGGCCGGGGGCTGGGTCTAGGGCAGGGGCGTGGCTGGGGATGGGGCTAGGCTGGGGCACGGCTGGGGCTGGGCTGGGGCTGCGGACAGGGCTGGGGCTAGGGCTGAGGTAGGGGTAGGGCTGGGGCTGGATTGGGGCCAGGACTGGGGCAGGACTAGGCTTGAGGCTGGGCCTTGGGCTGGGGCTGGGTTGGCGCAGGGCTGGGGCTGGGGCTGGAACCAAGGCATGGGCAGGGCTGGGGGCTGGGGGCTGGAGCCAGGGCTGGGGCAGGAGCCAGGGCTGGGGGCAGGGCTGAGGTCAGGCCTGGGGCTGGGCTGTGGCTGGGGCTGGGGACAGGGCTGGGGACAGGCTGGGTCTGGGTCTGGACTGAGGGCAGGGTTGGGCTGAGGGCAGGGCTGGGGCTGGGGGCTGGGATGGGGCAGGGACTGGGACTGGGGCAGGGGGCACGGGCCGAGGCTGGGGACAGGGCTAGGGCTGGAGCTAGGGCAGGGCTGGGGCCAGGCTGGGCTAGGCTTTCGACTGGGGCAGGGCTGGGCTAGGGCTGGGCTGGTGCGAGGGATAGGGCCAGGGGTGGGGCTGGGGCTGGGGCTGGGTCGAGGGCTGGGGCAGGGCTGGGGATGAGGCGGAAGTGGGGCTGGGGCTGGGTCCAGGGCAGGGGCTGGTCTGGGGATGGGGCTGGGCTGGGGATGGGCCTAGGCTGGGGCAGGGCTGGGGCAGGGCTGCGACTAGGACTGGGGCTCGGGCAGGGACTGGGGGCAGGGCTGGGGCTGGGGCTGCAGCTGGGGCCGGGCTAGGGCTGGGCTGGGGGCAAGGATGGGGCTTGGGCTGGGGCTGGGCCAGGGCTGTGGCTTGGCTGTGGCTGGAGTTGGGCTGGGGCTGAGTGCGGGGCTGGGGCTGGGCTAGGCTGGGCTGGGGCTGCGGACAGGGCTGGGGGCTAGGGCTGTGTCTGGGGGGTAGGGACAGGGCTGGGGCCAGACTGGGTCTGGGGCTGGGCTGAGGGCAGGGTTGGGCTGAGGGCAGGGCTGGGGCTGGGGGCTGGGATGGGGCAGGACTGGGACTGGGGCAGGGGCACGGGCCGAGGCTGGGGGACAGTGCTAGGGCTGGAGCTAGGGCAGGGCTGGGGCCAGGCTGGGGCTGGGTTCGGCTCAGGGGTGGGGCTTGGTCCAGGGCTGGGGCTGGGCTGAGGGCACGGCTGGGCTAGGCCTGGGACTGGGGCAGGGCTGGGCTAGGGCTGGGCTGGTGCCAGGGATAGGGCCGGGGGTGAGGCTGAGGCTGGGGCTGGGTCCAGGGCTGGGGCAGGGCTGTGGCTGGGTTTGGGCTGGGGCTGGGCTGGGGCTGGGGGTGGGCGTGGGCAGGGCTGGAGCTGGGGGTTGGGCTGTGGCTGGGGCTGGGCTGGGGCTGGGGTTGGGGCGGGGACTGGGAGAGGGCTGGGGCTGGGGTGGGTCCAGGGCTGGGGGCTGGGCAGTGGCTGGGGCTGGGTCCAGGGTGGGGCTGGGGCTGGGCTGGGGGCAGGGCTGGGGGCTGGGGAGTGGCTGGGGCTGGGCTGGGGCTGGGACTGGGTCCAGGGCTGGGGCTGGACTGGGGCTGGGGCTAGAGCTGGGGCAGGGCTGGGGCTGGGCTGTGGCTGTGGCTGGGTCCAGGGTGGGGCTGGGGCCGTGTCCAGGGGTGGGGCTGGGGCCGGGGCTGGGGCCCAGTCCCCGACTGGGCAGAGTCTGAGCTGATGCTGGGGTTTGGCTGGGGCTGGGCTGGGGGCTGGGCTGGGGCTGGGGCAGGGCTGTGGCTGGGGTTGGGGGCTGGGGCTGGAGCCGGGGCTGTGGCTCGGGCTGGGATGGGTCTAGGGCTGGGGCTGTGCTGGTGCTGTGCTGGGGGTGGGCTGGGGACTAGGGCTGGGGCAGGGCTGACGCAGGGCTGGGGCTGGGCTGGAGCTAGGGCCGGGGCTGGAACCGGGGCTGGGGCTGGGCTGGGCTGGGGGCCGGGGCTGGGGCAGGGCTGGGGCTGGGCTGGGGCAGGACTGGGGCAGGGGTTAGGGCATGGTTGGGGGTGGGGGATGGGGCAGGGATGGGGATGTTCTGGGGCTGCCGCTAGGCTGGGGCTGGGCTGGGGGCTGGTGCCAGGGCTGGGGCAGGATTGGGCAGGGGGACTGGGCTGGGGCTGGGGCAGGGCTGGGGCAGGGGCTGGGTCCCGGGCTGGGTCTGGGTCTGGGGTCTGGTCCAGGACTGGGGTAGGACTGTAGCAGCGCCAGGGACGGGGTTGGGGCTAGGCTGGGCTTAGGGCTGGGTCTGGACTGTGGGTGAGCTGGGGCTGGGTTGGGGCTGGGCTGGGGGCAGGGCTGGGCCTTGGGCTGGGCTGGGGCCGAAGCAGGGCTGGGGTAGGGCGTGGGCCGGGGCTGGGGCTGGATTGGGGCAGGGCTGGGAGCTGGGCTGGGGCTGGGGCAGGGCTGGGACTGGGGCAGGGCTGGGCTAGAGCTGGGCTGGGCCGGGGATGGGGGTCGTGATTGGGGCTTGGCTGGGGCCCGGGCTGGGGCCGGGGGGTGGGGCTGGGGCTGGGGCAGGGCTGGGGCCTGGGCTGGGGATGAGGCTGGGGTGGGGCTGGGGCTGGGTCCAGAGCAGGGCTGGGGCTGGGGCCTGGGGCTAGGCTGGGGCGGGGCTGGGGCTAGGCTGGGGCAGGGCTGGGGCTGGGGGTTGGGCTGGGGGGCAGGGATGGGCCTGGGGGCTGGTGCTTGGGCTGGGGCAGGACTGGACCTGGGCTGGGGATGAGGCGGAAGTGGGGCTGGGGCTGGGTCCAGGGCAGGGGCTGGACTGGGGCTGGGGCTAGGCTGGGGCAGGGGCTGAGGCTGGGCTGGGGCAGTGGCTGGGTCCAAGGTGGGGCTGGGGCCGGGGCTGGGGCAGGGGCTGGGGCCGGGCTGGGGCTGGGGCTGGGCTGAGGGTAGGGCTGGGGCAGGGCTGGGGCTGGGGCTGGGCTGGGGCTGGGTCCAGGGCTGTGGCTGGGCTGTGGCTGGAGCTGGGCTGGGGCTGAGGGTGGGGGTTGGGGCTGGGCTAGGGCTGAGCTGGGGCCGGGGCTGCGACTGGGGCTGGGTCCAGGGCTGGGGCTGGGCTGTGGGTGGAGCTGGGCTGGGGCTGGGGCTGGGATGGGGGGAATGGATGGGGCTAAGTCTGGGTCTTGGACTGGGGCTGGGCTGGACCTGGGCTGGGGATGAGGCTGGAGTGGGGCCGGGGCTGGGTCCTAGGGCAGGGGCTGGGCTGGGGATGGGGCTAGGCTGGGGCACGGCTGGGGCTGGGCTGGGACTGCGGACAGGGCTGGGGCTAGGGCTGAGGTAGGGGTAGGGCTGGGGCTGGATATGGGCCAGGACTGGGGCAGGACTAGGCTTGAGGCTGGGCCTTGGGCTGGGGCTGGGTTGGCGCAGGGCTGGGGGCTGGGGCTGGAACCAAGGCATGGGCAGGGCTGGGGCTGGGGCTGGAGCCAGGGCTGGGGCAGGAGCCAGGGCTGGGGCAGGGCTGAGGTCAGGCCTGGGGCTGGGCTGTGGCTGGGGCTGGGGACAGGGCTGGGGCCAGGCTGGGTCTGGGGCTGGACTGAGGGCAGGGCTGGGCTAGGCCTGGGGCTGGGGCAGGGCTAGGTTAGGGCTGGGCTGAGGCCGGGGCTGGGTCCGGGCCTGGGGCTGGGCTGAGGGCAGGGCTGGGCTAGGGCTGGGGCTGGGTCAGGGCTGGGCTAGGGCTCGGCTGGGGCCGGGGCTGGGGCCGGGGTTGGGGCTGGGGCTGGGGCTGGGTCCAGGGGCTGGGGCAGGGCTATGGCCGGTGTTGGGCTAGGGCAGGGCCGGGGCTGGGGGCTGGGCTGGGGCTGGGGTTGGGCTGGGGCAGGGCTGGGACTGGGCTAGGGCAGGGCTAGGGCTGGGGCTGGGCTGGGGCTGGGTCCAGGGCTGTGGCTGGGCTGTGGCTGGAGCTGGGCTGGGGCTGAGGGTGGGGCTGGGGCTGGGGCAGGGCTGGGGCTGGGGCTGGGATGGGGGAACGGATGGGGCTGGGTCTGTGGCTTGGGGCTGGGGCTGGGCTGGACCTGGGCTGGGGATGAGGCTGGAGTGGGGGCCGGGGGCTGGGTCTAGGGCAGGGGCTGGGCTGGGGATGGGGCTAGGCTGGGGCAGGGGCTGGGGCTGGGCTGGGGCTGCGGACAGGGCTGGGGCTAGGGCTGAGGTAGGGGTAGGGCTGGGGCTGGATTGGGGCCAGGACTGGGGCAGGACTAGGCTTGAGGCTGGGCCTTGGGCTGGGGCTGGGTTGGCGCAGGGCTGGGGGCTGGGGCTGGAACCAAGGCATGGGCAGGGCTGGGGGCTGGGGCTGGAGCCAGGGCTGGGGCAGGAGCCAGGGCTGGGGCAGGGCTGAGGTCAGGCCTGGGGCTGGGCTGTGGCTGGGGCTGGGGACAGGGCTGGGGCCAGGCTGGGTCTGGGGCTGGACTGAGGGCAGGGCTGGGCTAGGCCTGGGGCTGGGGCAGGGCTAGGTTAGGGCTGGGCTGAGGCCGGGGCTGGGTCCGGGCCTGGGGGCTGGGCTGAGGGCAGGGCTGGGCTAGGGCTGGGGCTGGGTCAGGGCTGGCTAGGGCTCGGCTGGGGCCGGGGCTGGGGCCGGGGTTGGGGCTGGGGCTGGGGCTGGGGCTGGGTCCAGGGCTGGGGCAGGGCTATGGCCGGTGTTGGGCTAGGGCAGGGCCGGGGCTGGGGGCTGGGCTGGGGCTGGGGTTGGGCTAGGGCAGGGCTGGGGCTGGGGTTGGGCTGGGGCAGGGCTGGGGCTGGGCTAGGGCTGGGCTGGGGCTGCGGACAGGGCTGGGGCTAGGGGCTGTGGCTGGGGCTAGGGACAGGGCTGGGGCCAGACTGGGTCTGGGGCTGGGCTGAGGGCAGGGTTGGGCTGAGGGCAGGGCTGGGGCTGGGGGCTGGGATGGGGCAGGACTGGGACTGGGGCAGGGGCACGGGCCGAGGCTGGGGACAGGGCTAGGGCTGGAGCTAGGGCAGGGCTGGGGCCAGGCTGGGGCTGGGTTCGGCTCAGGGGTGGGGCTTGGTCCAGCGCTGGGGCTGGGCTGAGGCACGGCTGGGCTAGGCCTGGGACTGGGGCAGGCTGGGCTAGGGCTGGGCTGGTGCCAGGGATAGGGCCGGGGATGAGGCTGAGGCTGGGGCTGGGTCCAGGGCTGGGGCAGGGCTGTGGCTGGGTTTGGGCTGGGGCTGGGCTGGGGCTGGGGGTGGGCGTGGGCAGGGCTGGAGCTGGGGTTGGGCTGTGGCTGGGGCTGGGCTGGGGCTGGGGTTGGGGCGGGGACTGGGAGAGGGCTGGGGCTGGGGTGGGTCCAGGGCTGGGGCTGGGCAGTGGGCTGGGGCTGGGTCCAGGGTGGGGCTGGGGCTGGGCTGGGGGCAGGGCTGGGGCTGGGCAGTGGCTGGGGCTGGGCTGGGGCTGGGACTGGGTCCAGGGCAGGGGCTGGACTGGGGCTGGGGCTAGAGCTGGGGCAGGGCTGGGGCTGGGCTGTGGCTGTGGCTGGGTCCAGGGTGGGGCTGGGGCCGTGTCCAGGGTGGGGCTGGGGCCGGGGCTGGGGCCCAGTCCCCGACTGGGCAGGGTCTGAGCTGATGCTGGGGTTTGGCTGGGGCTGGGCTGGGGGCTGGGCTGGGGCTGGGGCAGGGCTGTGGCTGGGGTTGGGGCTGGGCTGGAGCCGGGGCTGTGGCTCGGGCTGGGATGGGTCTAGGGCTGGGGGCTGTGCTGGTGCTGTGCTGGGGGTGGGCTGGGGACTAGGGCTGGGGGCCGGGCAGACGCAGGGCTGGGGCTGGGCTGGAGCTAGGGCCGGGGCTGGAACCGGGGCTGGGGCTGGGCTGGGGCTGGACTGGGGCAGGGTTAGGGCATGGTTGGGGGGTGGGGGGATGGGGCAGGGATGGGGCTGTTCTGGGGCTGCCGCTAGGCTGGGGCTGGGCTGGGGGCTGGTGCCAGGGCTGGGGCAGGATTGGGCAGGGGACTGGGCTGGGGCTGGGACTGGGCTGGGGCAGGGGCTTGGTCCCGGGGCTGGGTCTGGGTCTGGGGTCTGGTCCAGGACTGGGGTAGGACTGTAGCAGCGCCAGGGGACGGGGTTGGGGCTAGGCTGGGCTTAGGGCTGGGTCTGGACTGTGGGTGAGCTGGGGCTGGGTTGGGGCTGGACTGGCGGCAGGGGCTGGGCCTTGGGCTGGGCTGGGGGCCAAAGCAGGGCTGGGGTAGGGCTTGGGCCGGGGCTGGGGGTGGATTGGGGCAGGGCTGGGAGCTGGGCTGGGGGCTGAGGCAGGGCTGGGACTGGGGCAGGGCTGGGCTAGAGTTGGGCTGGGGCCGGGGATGGGGTCGTGATTGGGGGCTTGGCTGGGGCCCGGGCTGGGGCCGGGGGTGGGGCTGGGGCTGGGGCAGGGCTGGGCCTGGGCTGGGGATGAGGCTGGGGTGGGGCTGGGGCTGGGTCCAGGGCAGGGCTGGGGCTGGGGCTGGGGCTAGGCTGGGGCAGGGCTGGGGCTGGGGGTTGGGCTGGGGGCAGGGATGGGCCTGGGGCTGGTGCTTGGGCTGGGGCAGGACTGGACCTGGGCTGGGGATGAGGCGGAAGTGGGGGCTGGGGCTGGGTCTAGGGCAGGGGCTGGGCTGGGGATGGGGCTAGGCTGGGGCACGGCTGGGGCTGGGCTGGGACTGCGGACAGGGCTGGGGCTAGGGCTGAGGTAGGGGTAGGGCTGGGGCTGGATATGGGCCCAGGACTGGGGCTGGATATGGGCCAGGACTGGGGCAGGACTAGGCTTGAGGCTGGGCCTTGGGCTGGGGCTGGGTTGGCGCAGGGCTGGGGCTGGGGCTGGAACCAAGGCATGGGCAGGGCTGGGGCTGGGGCTGGAGCCAGGGCTGGGGCAGGAGCCAGGGCTGGGGCAGGGGCTGAGGTCAGGCCTGGGGCTGGGCTGGGGCTGGGGCTGGGGACAGGGCTGGGGCCAGGCTGGGTCTGGGGCTGGACTGAGGGCAGGGCTGGGCTAGGCCTGGGGCTGGGGCAGGGCTAGGTTAGGGCTGGGCTGAGGCCGGGGCTGGGTCCGGGCCTGGGGCTGGGCTGAGGGCAGGGCTGGGCTAGGGCTGGGGCTGGATCAGGGGCTGGGCTAGGGCTCGGCTGGGGGCCGGGGCTGGGGGCCGGGGTTGGGGCTGGGGCTGGGTCCAGGGCTGGGGCAGGGCTATGGCCGGTGTTGGGCTAGGGCAGGGCCGGGGCTGGGGGCTGGGCTGGGGCTGGGGTTGGGCTGGGGCAGGGCTGGGGCTGGGCTAGGGCAGGGCTAGGGCTGGGGCTGGGCTGGGGCTGGGTCCAGGGCTGTGGCAGGGCTGTGGCTGGAGCTGGGGCTGGGGCTGAGGGTGGGGCTGGGGCTGGGCTAGGGCTGTGGCTGGGGCCGGGGCTGCGACTGGGGCTGGGTCCAGGGCTGGGGCTGGGCTGTGGCTGGGGCCAGGGCTGGGCTGGGGCTGAGACTGAGTCCACGGCAGGGTCTGGACTGGGGCTGGGGCTAGGCTGGGGCAGGGCTGGGGCTGGGCTGTGGCTGGGGCTGGGTCCAGGGTGGGGCTGGGGTCTGGGGCTGGGGCAGAACTGGGGCCGGGCTGGGGCTGGGGGCTGGGCTGAGGGCAGGGCTGGGGCAGGGCTGGGGCTGGGGCTGGGCTGGGGCTGGGTCCAGGGCTGTGGCTGGGCTGTGGCTGGAGCTGGGCTGGGGCTGAGTGCGGGGCTGGGGCTGGGCTAGGGCTGGGCTGAGGCGGGGGCTTGGGCTGGGGCTGGGGGCTGGGCTGGGGCTGGGGTCCAGGGCTGTGGCTGGGCTGTGGCTGGAGTTGGGCTGGGGGCTGAGTGCGGGGCTGGGGCTTGGCCTAGGGCTGGGCTGGGGCTGCGGACAGGGCTGGGGCTAGGGCTGTGGCTGGGGGGTAGGGACAGGGCTGGGGCCAGACTGGGTCTGGGGCTGGGCTGAGGGCAGGGCTGGGGCTGGGGGCTGGGATGGGGCAGGACTGGGACTGGGGCAGGGGCACGGGCCGAGGCTGGGGACAGGGCTAGGGCTGGAGCTAGGGCAGGGCTGGGGGCCAGGCTGGGGCTGGGTTCGGCTCAGGGGTGGGGCTTGGTCCAGCGCTGGGGCTGGGCTGAGGCCACGGCTGGGCTAGGCCTGGGACTGGGGCAGGGCTGGGCTAGGGCTGGGCTGGTGCCAGGTATAGGGCCGGGGGTGGGGCTGGGGCTGGGGCTGGGTCCAGGGCTGGGGCAGGGCTGTGGCTGGGGTTTGGGCTGGGGCTGGGCTGGGGCTGGGGGGTAGGCGTGGGCAGGGCTGGAGCTGGGGTTGGGCTGTGGCTGGGGCTGGGCTGGGGCTGGGGTTGGGGCGGGGACTGGGAGAGGGCTGGGGCTGGGGTGGGTCCAGGGCTGGGGCTGGGCAGTGGCTGGGGCTGGGCTGGGGCCGGGCTGGGGCTGGGCTGGGGCTGGGTCCAGGGTAGGGGGCTGGGCTGGGGCTGGGGCTGGGCCGGGGCAGGGCTGGGGCAGGGGCTGGGCTGGGGGCCGAGTGTGGGGCTGAGGCTGGGGCTGGGGCTGAGGGCAGGGCTGGGGCTAGAGCTGGGGCAGGGCTGGGGTAGGGCTGGCGCTGCGTTCGGTGCAGAGCTGGGGCTGGGGCAGGGCGGGGGGCTGGGGGCAGGGCTGGGGCTGGGGCTGGGGGCTGGGGCTGGGGCAGGGCTGGGGCTGGGCTGGGGCTGGGTCTGGGGCTGGGCTGAGGGCAGGGCTGGGGCAGGGCTAGGGCTGGGCTGGGGCTGGGGCTGGGGCTGGGGCAGGGCTGGGGCTGGGCTGGGGCTGGGCTGGGCTGTGGCTGAGTGCGGGGATGGGGCTGGGCTAGGGCTGGGCTGGGGCTGGGGCTGGGGCTAGGGCTGGGGACTGGGGCAGGGCTGGGGCTGGGCTGGGGCTGGGCTGGGGCTGGAGCTGGGCTCGGGCTGAGGTGCGGGGCTGGGGCTGGGCTAGGGCTGGGCTGGGGCTGGGGCTGGGGCTGGGGCTGGGGCAGGGCTGGGGCTGGGCTGGGGGTGGGCTGGGGCTGGGTCCAGGGTAGGGGCTGGGCTGGGGCTGGGTCTGGGCCGGGGCAGGGGCTGGGGCTGGGCTGGGGCTGGGCTGGGGCTGGGGCAGGGCTGGGGGCTGGGCTGGGGCTGGGCTGGGCTGGGGCTGAGTGCGGGGCTGGGGCTGGGCTGGGCTGGGGGTGGAGCTGGGCTGGGGCAGGGCTGGGGCTGGGGCTGGGGCTGGGGCTGGGCTGGGGCTGGGTCCAGGGCTGTGGCTGGGTCCAGGGCTGGGTCTGGGCTCTGGCTGGGACTGGGATGGGGCAGGGCTGGGGGACAGGGCTTGGGCCAGGCTGGGGCTGGGGCTGGGCTTCGGCAGGGCTGGGGCTGGGGCCTGGGATGGGGCAGGACTGGGACTGGGGCAGGGGCACGGGCCGAGGCTGGGGACAGGGCGAGGGCTGAAGCTAGGGCAGGGCTGGGCTAGGGCTGGGGCTGGGGTCAGGGCTGAGCTAGGGCTGGGCTGGTGCCGGGGATGGGGGCCGGGGGGTGGGGCTGGGGCTGGGGTTGGGCTGGGGCAGGGCCGGGGCTGGGGTTGGATTGGGGCAGGGCTGGGAGCTGGGCTGGGGCTGGGGCAGGGCTGGGCCTGGGCTGGGGATGAGGCTGGGGTGGGGCTGGGGCTGGTTCCAGGGCAGGGCTGGGGCTGGGGCTGGGGCTGGGGTTGGGCTGGGGAGGGGCAGGGTCTGGACTGGACTGGATCTAGGCTGGGGCAGGGCTGGGGCTGGGCTGTGGCTGGGGCTGGGTCCAGGGTGGGGCTGGGTCTGGGGCTGGGGGCCGGGGATGGGGCCGGGGGTGGGGGCTGGGGCTGGGGTTGGGCTGGGGCAGGGCCGGGGGTGGGGTGTGGGGCTGGGGCTGGGGGTTGGGCTGGGGAGGGGCAGGGTCTGGGCTGGGGCTAAGGCTGGGCTGGGGGCAGGTCTTGGGCTGGGGCTGGGCAGGGCTGGGGGGAACGGATGGGGCTGGGGCTGGGGATGGGGCAGGTCTTGGGCTGGGGCAGGGCTGGGGCCTGGGCTGGGGGATGAGGCTGGGGTGGGGCTGGAGCTGAGTCCAGGGCAGGGGCTGGGCTGGGGCTAGGCTGGGGCAGGGCTGGGGCTGGGACTGGGTAAAGGGCTGGGACTGGGCTGGGGCTGGGGCTGGGCTAGGGGCAGGGATGGGGATGGGGCTGGGCCGGGGCTGGGGCAGGGGGCTGGGGCTGGGCTGGGGCTGGGGCTGGGCTGTGACAGGGCTGGGGCTGGGTCCAGGGCAGGTGCTGGGCTGGGGCTGGGGCTGGGCCGGGGCAGGGCTGGGGCTGGGGCAGGGCTGTGGCAGGGGATGAGGCTGGGGTGGGGCTGGGGCTGGGTCCAGGGCAGGGGCTGGGCTGGGGCTGGGGCTAGGCTGTGGCAGGGCTGGGGCTGGGCTGTGGCTGTGGCCGGGTCCAGGGTGGGGCTGGGTCTGGGGCTGGGGCAGAACTGGGGGTAGGGCTGGGGCTGGGGCTGGGCTGAGGGCAGGGCTGGGGCAGGGCTGGGGCTGGGGCTGGGCTGGGCTGGGTCCAGGGCTGTGGCTGGGCTGTGGCTGGAGCTGGGCTGGGGGCTGAGTGCGGGGCTGGGGGCTGGGCTAGGGCTGGGCTGGGGCTGGGGCTGGGGCTAGGTGTGGGGCAGGGCTGGGGGCTGGGCTGGGGCTGGGGCTGGGGCTGGGTCCAGGGGTAGGGGCTGGGCTGGGGCTGGGGGCTGGGCCGGGGGCAGGGCTGGGGCTGGGCTGGGGCCGAGTGTGGGGCTGAGGCTGGGGCTGGGGCTGAGGGCAGGGCTGGGGCTAGAGCTGGGGCAGGGCAGGGGCAGGGCTGGCGCTGCGTTCGGTGCAGAGCTGGGGCTGGGGGCAGGGCGGGGGCTGGGGCAGGGCTGGGCTAGGGCTGAACCGAGGCAGGGCTGGGGCTGGGGCTGGGCTGGGGGCAGGGGCAGGGGCTGGGCTAGGGGCTGAACTGGGGCAGGGCTGGGGCTGGGGCTGGGCTGGGGGCAGGGATGGGCCTGGGGCTGGGGCTTGGGCTGGGGCAGGGCTGGACCTGGGCTGGGGATGAGGGCTGGGTCCAGGGCAGGGGCTGGTCTGGGGATGGGGCTGGGCTGGGGATGGGCCTAGGCTGGGGCAGGGCTGGGGCTGGGCTGGGGCTGGGCTAGCGACTAGGACTGGGCTGGGGCAGGGACTGGGGCAGGGCTGGGGCTGGTGGCTGCAGCTGGGGCCAGGCTAGGGCTGGGCTGGGGATGAGGCTGGGGTGGGGCTGGGGCTGGGCCAGTGCTTGGGCTGGGCTTGGGACCGGTGCTGGGCTGGGGTAGGGCTGGCACAGGGCTGGGGCTGTGGCTGGGTCTGGGGTGGAGACTGGGGCAGGGCTAGGCCTGGGGCTGGGCTGGGGCCAAGGTTGGGGCTGGGGCAGGGCTGGTGGCAGGGTGGGGCTGGGGCAGGGGCTGGGCTAGGGCTGAAACTGGGGCAGGGCCTGGGGCTGGGGCTGGGCTGGGGCTGGGTCCAGGGCTGTGGCTGGGCTGTGGCTGGAGCTGGGCTGGGGCTGAGTGCGGGGCTGGGGCTGGGCTAGGGCTGGGCTGGGGCTGGGGCTAGGGGTGGGGCAGGGCTGGGGCTGGGCTGGGGCTGGGCTGGGGCTGGGTCCAGGGCAGGGGCTGGGCTGGGGCTGGGGGCTGGGCCGGGGCAGGGGGCAGGGCTGGCGCTGCGTTCGGTGCAGAGCTGGGGCTGGGGCAGGGCGGGGGCTGGGGCAGGGCTGGGCTAGGGCTGAACCGAGGCAGGGCTGGGGCTGGGGCTGGGCTGGGGGCAGGGGCAGGGCTGGGCTAGGGCTGAACTGGGGCAGGCTGGGGCTGGGGCTGGGCTGGGGGCAGGGATGGGCCTGGGGCTGGGGCTTGGGCTGGGGCAGGCCTGGACCTGGGCTGGGGATGAGGCGGAAGTGGGGCTGGGGCTGGGTCCAGGGCAGGGGCTGTCTGGGGATGGGGCTGGGATGGGGATGGGCCTAGGCTGGGGCAGGGGCTGGGGCTGGGCTGGGGCTGGGCTGCGACTAGGACTGGGCTGGGGCAGGGACTGGGGCAGGGCTGGGGATGGGGCTGCAGCTGGGGCCGGGCTAGGGCTGGGCTGGGGATGAGGCTGGGGTGGGGCTGGGGCTGGGCCAGTGCTTGGGCTGGGCTGGGACCGGTGCTGGGCTGGGGTAGGGCTGGCACAGGGCTGGGGCTGTGGCTGGGTCTGGGGTGGAGACTGGGGCAGGGCTAGGCCTGGGGCTGGGCTGGGGCCAAGGTTGGGGCTGGGGCTGGGCTGGTGGCAGGGTGGGGCTGGGGCAGGGCTGGGCTAGGGCTGAACTGGGGCAGGGCTGGGGCTGGGGCTGGGCTGGGGCTGGGTCCAGGGCTGTGGCTGGGCTGTGGCTGGAGCTGGGTTGGGGCTGAGTGCGGGGCTGGGGGCTGGGCTAGGGCTGGGACTGGGGCAGGGCTGGGGCTGGGCTGGGGCTGGGCTTGGGCTGGCTGGGGCAGGGGGGTGGCCGGGCAGGGCTGGGGCAGGGGCTGGGCTGGGGCCCGAGGTGTGGGGCTGAGGCTGGGGCTGGGGCTGAGGGCAGGGCTGGGGCTAGAGCTGGGGGCAGGGCTGGGGCAGGGCTGGCGCTGCGTTCGGTGCAGAGCTGGGGCTGGGGCAGGACGGGGGCTGGGGCAGGGCTGGGGGCTGGGGCTGGGTTCAGGGTGGGCTGGGGCTGGGCTGGGGCTGGGCTGGGGCTGAGACTGGGTCCAGGCCAGGGTCTGGACTGGGTCTGGGACTAGGCTGGGGCAGGGCTGGGCCTGGGCTGTGGCTGGGGCTGGGTCCAGGGTGGGGCTGGGTCTGGGGCTGGGGCAGAACTGGGGCCGGGCTGGGGCTGGGGCTGGGCTGAGGGCAGGGCTGGGGCAGGGCTGGGGCTGGGGCTGGGCTGGGGGCTGGGTCCAGGGCTGTGGCTGGGCTGTGGCTGGGAGCTGGGCTGGGGCTGAGTGCGTGGGGCTGGGGCTGGGCTAGGGCTGGGCTGGGGCTGGGGCTTGGGCTGGGGCTGGGCTGGGGCTGGAGCTGGGCTCGGGCTGAGTGCGGGGCTGGGGCTGGGCTGGGGCTGGGGCTGGGGCAGGGCTGGGGCTGGGCTGGGGGGTGGCTGGGGCTGGGTCCAGGGTAGGGGCTGGGCTGGGGCTGGGTCTGGGCCGGGGCAGGGCTGGGGCAGGGGCTGGGCTGGGGTTGAGTGTGGGGCTGAGGCTGGGGCTGGGGCTGAGGGCAGGGCTGGGGCTAGAGCTGGGGCAGAGCTGTGGCAGGGCCTGGCGCTGCGTTCGGTGCAGATCTGGGGCTGGGGCAGGGCGGGGGGCTGGGGCAGGGCTGGGGCTGGGCTGGGAGGCTGGGCTGGGGCTGGGTCTAGGGCAGGGCTGGGGCTGGGGCTGGGGCTAGGCTGGGGCAGGGCTGGGGCAGGGCTGTGGCTGGGGCTGGGTCCAGGGGCTGTGGCTGGGCTGGGGGCTGGGGCTGGGCTGGGGCTGAGGGTGGGGGTTGGGGCTGGGCTAGGGCTGGGCTGGGTCCGGGGCTGCGACTGAGGCTGGGTCCAGGGCTGGGGCTGGGCTGGGCTGGGGGTGGAGCAGGGCTGGGGCAGGGCTGGGGCTGGGGCTGGGGCTGGGCTGGGGCTGGGTCCAGGGCTGTGGCTGGGTCCAGGGCTGGGTCTGTGCGGTGGCTGGGGCTGGGCTGGGGCAGGGCTGGGGACAGGGCTTGGGCCAGGCTGGGGCTGGGGCTGGGCTTCGGCAGGGCTGGGGCTGGGGCCTGGGATGGGGCAGGACTGGGACTGGGGGCAGGGGCACGGGCCGAGGCTGGGGACAGGGCTAGGGCTGAAGCTAGGGCAGGGCTGGGCTAGGGCTGGGGCTGGGTCAGGGCTGAGCTAGGGCTGGGCTGGTGCCGGGGATGGGGCCGGGGGTGGGGCTGGGGCTGGGGTTGGGCTGGGCAGGGCCGGGGCTGGGGGTGGATTGGGGCAGGGCTGGGAGCTGGGCTGGGGCTGGGGGCAGGGCTGGGCCTGGGCTGGGGATGAGGCTGGGGTGGGGCTGGGGCTGGTTCCAGGGCAGGGCTGGGGCTGGGGCTGGGGCTGGGGTTGGGCTGGGGAGGGGCAGGGTCTGGACTGGGACTGGGTCTAGGCTGGGGCAGGGCTGGGGCTGGGCTGTGGCTGGGGCTGGGTCCAGGGTGGGGCTGGGGCTGGGGGCTGGGGCTGGGCTGAGGGCAGGGCTGGGGCAGGGCTGGGGCTGGGGCTGCACTGGGGCTGGGTCCAGGGCTGTGGCTGGGCTGTGGCTGGAGCTGGGCTGGGGCTGAGGGTGGGGTTGGGGCTGGGCTGAGGGTAGGGCTGGGGCAGGGCTGGGGATGGGGCTGGGCTGGGGCTAGGTCCAGGGCTGTGGCTGGCTGTGGCTGGAGCTGGGCTGGGGCTGAGGGTGGGGTTTGGGGCTGGGCTGGGGCTGGGTCAGGGCTGGGCTAGGGCTGGGCTGGGGCCGGGGATGGGGCCGGGGCTGGGGCTGGGGCTGGGGTTGGGCTGGGGCAGGGCCGGGGCGGGGTGTGGGGCTGGGGCTGGGGTTGGGCTGGGGGAGTGGCAGGGTCTGGGCTGGGGCTAAGGCTGGGCTGGGGGCAGGGATGGGGATGGGGCTGGGCAGGGGCTGGGGGAACGGATGGGGCTGGGGCTGGGGATGGGGCAGGTCTTGGGCTGGGGCAGGGCTGGGCCTGGGCTGGGGATGAGGCTGGGGTGGGGCTGGAGCTGGGTCCAGGGCAGGGGCTGGGCTGGGGCTAGGCTGGGGCAGGGCTGGGGCTGGGACTGGGTAAAGGGCTGGGACTGGGCTGGGGCTGGGGCTGGGCTAGGGGCAGGGATGGGGATGGGCTGGGCTGGGCTGGGGCTGGGCTGGGCTGGGCTGGGGCTGGGGCTTGGACTGGGACAGGGTTGGGGCTGGGTCCAGGGCAGGTGCTGGGCTGGGGCTGGGGCTGGGCCGGGCAGGGCTGGGGCTGGGGCTGGGGCAGGGCTGGGCTGGGCTGGGGCTGGGCTGGGGCTGGGTCCAGGGTAGGGCTGGGCTGGGGCTGGGGCTGGGCCGGGGCAGGGCTGGGGCAGGGGCTGGGCTGGGGCCGAGTGTGGGGCTGAGGCTGGGGCTGGGGCTGAGGGCAGGGCTGGGGCTAGAGCTGGGGCAGGGCAGGGGCAGGGCTGGCGCTGCGTTCGGTGCAGAGCTGGGGCTGGGGCAGGGCGGGGGGCTGGGGCAGGGCTGGGCTAGGGCTGAACCGAGGCAGGGCCTGGGGCTGGGGCTGGGCTTGGGGGCAGGGGCAGGGCTGGGCTAGGGCTGAACTGGGGCAGGGCTGGGGCTGGGGCTGGGCTGGGGGCAGGGCCAGTGCTTGGGCTGGGCTGGGACCGGTGCTGGGCTGGGGTAGGGCTGGCACAGGGCTGGGGCTGTGGCTGGGGTCTGGGGCGGAGACTGGGGCAGGGCTAGGCCTGGGGCTGGGCTGGGGCCAAGGTTGGGGCTGGGGCTGGGCTGGTGGCAGGGTGGGGCTGGGGCAGGGCTGGGCTAGGGCTGAACTGGGGCAGGGCTGGGGGCTGGGGCTGGGCTGGGGGCAGGTTGCAGGGCTGGGCTAGGGCTGAACTGGGGCAGGGCAGGGGCTGGTTCTGGGCTGGGGCTAGGGCTGGGTCCGGGTCCAGGGCCTGGGCAGGGCTATGGCCGGTGTTGGGCTAGGGCAGGGCCGGGGCTGGGGGCTGGGCTGGGGCTGGGGCTGGGGCTGGGGTTGGGCTGGGCAGGGCTGGGGCTGGGCTAGGGCAGGGCTAGGGCTGGGGCTGGCCTGGGGCTGGGTCCAGGGCTGTGGCTGGGCTGTGGCTGGAGCTGGGCTGGGGCTGAGGGTGGGGCTGGGGCAGGGCTAGGGCTTGGCTGGGGCCGGCGGCTGCGACTGGGGCTGGGTCCAGGGCTGGGGCTGGGCTGTGGCTGGGTCCAGGGCTGGGCTGGGCTGGGTCCAGGGCAGGGGCTGGGTCCCGGGCAGGTGCTGGGCTGTGGCTGGGGCTGGGCCGGGGCACGGGCTGGGGCTGGGAGGCAGGGCTGGGGCTGGGGCTGAGGCTGGGGTGGGGCTGGGTCTGTGTCCAGGGCAGGGGCTGGGCTGGGGCTGGGGCTAGGCTGGGGCAGGGCTGGGGCTGGGTCTGGGGCTGGGGCTGGGTCCAGGGTGGGACTGGGGCTGCGCTGGGGCTGGGCTGGGGCTGAGACTGGGTCCAGGGCAGGGTCTGGACTGGGGCTGGGGCTGGGCTGGGGCAGAGCTGGGGCTGGGCTGTGGCTGGGGCTGGGTCCAGGGTGGGGCTGGGTCTGGGGGCTGGGGCAGAAACTGGGGCCGGGCTGGGGCTGGGGCTGGGCTGGGGGCTGGGTCCAGGGTAGGGGCTGGGCTGGGGCTGGGGCTGGGCCGGGGCAGGGCTGGGGCAGGGGCTGGGCTGGGGCCGAGTGTGGGGCTGAGGCTGGGGCTGGGGCTGAGGGCAGGGCTGGGGCTAGAGCTGGGGCAGGGCTGGGGCAGGGCTGGCGATGCGTTCGGTGCAGAGCTGGGGCTGGGGCAGGACGGGGGCTGGGGCAGGGCTGGGGCTGGGGCAGGGTCTGGGGCTGGGGCAAGGTCTGGGTTCAGGGTGGGACTGGGGCTGGGCTGGGGCTGGGCTGGGGCTGAGACTGGGTCCAGGCCAGGGTCTGGACTGGGGCTGGGACTAGGCTGGGGCAGGGCTGGGGCTGGGCTGTGGCTGGGGCTGGGTCCAGGGTGGGGCTGGGTCTGGGGCTGGGGCAGAACTGGGGCCGGGCTGGGGCTGGGGCTCGGCTGAGGGCAGGGCTGGGGCAGGGCTGGGGCTGGGCTGGGGCTGGGGCTGGGGCTGGGGCAGGGCTGGGGCTGGGCTGGGGCTGGGCTGGGCTGGGGCTGAGTGCGGGGCTGGGGCTGGGCTAGGGCTGGGCTGGGGCTGGGGCTGGGGCTGGGCTGGGGCTGGAGCTGGGCTCGGGCTGAGTGCGGGGTGGGGCTGGGCTGGGGCTGGGCTGAGCAGGGCTGGGGCTGGGCAGTGGCTGGGGCTGGGCTGGGGATGGGGCTGTGTCCAAGGTGGGGCTGTGGCCGGGGCTGGGGAAGGACTGGGGCTGGGCTCGGGCTGGGGCTGGGTCCAGGGTATGGGCTGGACTGGGGCTGGGGATAGGCTGGGGCAGGGCTGAGGCTGGGCTGGGGCTGTGGCTGGGTGCAAGGTGGGGCTGGGGCCGGGGCTGGGGCAGGACTGGGGCCGGGCTGGGGCTGGGGCTGGGCTGAGGGTAGGGCTGGGGCAGGGCTGGGGATGGGGCTGGGCTGGGGCTGGGTCCAGGGCTGTGGCTGATCTGTGGCTGGAGCTGGGCTGGGGCTGAGGGTGGGGTTGGGGCTGGGCTAGGGCTGGGCTGGGGCCGGGGCTGCGACTGGGGCTGGGTCTAGGGCTGGGGCTGGGCTGTGGGTGGAGCTGGGCTGGGGTAGGGCTGGGGCTGGGGCTGGGGCTGGGCTGGGGCTGGGTCCAGGGCTGTGGCTGGGCTGGGGCTGGGGCTGGGCTGGGGCTGAGGGTGGGGTTGGGGCTGGGCTAGGGCTGGGCTGGGGCTGGGGCTGCGACTGGGGCTGGGTCCGGGGCTGGGTCCAGGGCTGGGGCTGGGCTGTGGGTGGAGCTGGGCTGGGGCAGGGCTGGGGCTGGGGCTGGGGCTGGGGCTGGGCTGTGGCTGGGTCCAGGGCTGTGGCTGTGTCCAGGGCTGGATCTGGGCGGTGGCTGGGGCTGGGCTGGGGCAGGGCTGGGGCTGGGGCTGGGGCCGGGGCTGCGACTGGGGCTGGGTCCAGGGCTGGGGCTGGGCTGTGGGTGGAGCTGGGCTGGGGCAGGGCTGGGGCTGGGGCTGGGGCTGGGGCTGGGCTGGGGCTGGGTCCAGGGCTGTGGCTGGGTCCAGGGCTGGATCTGGGCGGTGGCTGGGGCTGGGCTGGGGCAGGGCTGGGTTCAGGACTTGGGCCAGGCTGGGTCTGGGGCTGGGCTTCGGCAGGGCTGGGGCTGGGTCCAGGGCTGTGGCTGTACTGGGACTGGGGCAGGGGCACGGGCCGAGGCTGGGGACAGGGCTAGGGCTGAAGCTAGGGCAGGGCTGGGCTAGGGCTGGGGCTGGGTCAGGGCTGAGCTAGAGCTGGGCTGGGGCCGGGGATGGGGCCGGGGGTGGGGCTGGGGCTGGGGTTGGGCTGGGGCAGGGGCGGGGCTGGGGGTCGATTGGGGCAGGGCTGGGAGCTGGGCTGGGGCTGGGGCAGGGCTGGGACTGGGGCAGGGCTGGGCTAGAACTGGGCTGGGGCCGGGGATGGGGTCGTGACTGGGGCTTGGCTGGGGCCCAGGCTGGGGCCGGGGGTGGGGCTGGGGCTGGGGCTGGGGCTGGGGAGGGGCAGGGGAGGGGCAGGGTCTGGACTGGGGCTGGGGCTAGGCTGGGGCAGGGCTGGGCCTGGGCTGTGGCTGGGGCTGGGTCCAGGGTGGGGCTGGGTCTGGGGCTGGGGCAGAACTGGGGCCGGGCTGGGGCTGGGGCTGGGCTGAGGGCAGGGCTGGTGCAGGGGCTGTGGCTGGGGCTGGGCTGGGGCTGGGTCCAGGGCTGTGGCTGGGCTGTGGCTGGAGCTGGGCTGGGGCTGAGTGCGGGGCTGGGGCTGAGTGCAGGGCTGGGGCTGGGAGAGGGCTGTGCTGGGGCTGGGGCTGGGGCTGGGGCAGGTCTGGGGCTGGGCTGGGACAGGGCTGGGGCTGGGTCCAGGGCAGGGTTGGGGCTGGGGCTGGGGCTAGGCTGGGGCAGGGCTGGGGCAGGGCTGGGGCTGGGGCTGGAGCCAGGGCTGGGGCAGGGCTGAGGTCAGGCCTGGGGCTGGGCTGTGGCTGGGGCTGGGGACAGGGCTGGGGCCAGGCTGGGTCTGGGGCTGGACTGAGGGCAGGGCTGGGCTAGGCCTGGGGCTGGGGCAGGGCTAGGTTAGGGCTGGGCTGAGGCCGGGGCTGGGTCCGGGCCTGGGGCTGGGCTGAGGGCAGGGCTGGGCTAGGGCTGGGGCTGGACTAGGGCTGGGCTAGGGCTCGTCTGGGGCCGGGGCTGGGGCCGGGATTGGGGCTGGGGCTGGGGCTGGGTCCAGGGCTGGGGCAGGGCTATGGCCGGTGTTGGGCTAGGGCAGGGCCGGGGCTGGGGGCTGGGCTGGGGCTGGGGTTGGGCTGGGGAAGGGATAGGGCTGGGGCTGGGCTGGGGCTGGGTCCAGGGCTGTGGCTGGGCTGTCACTGGAGCTGGGCTGGGGCTGAGGGTGGGGCTGGGGCTGGGCTAGGGCTTGGCTGGGGCTGGGGCTGCGACTGGGGCTGGGTCCAGGGCAGGGGCTGGGTCCAGGGCAGGTGCTGGGCTGGGGCTGGGGCTGGGCCGGGGCAGGGCTGGGGCTGGGGCAGGGCTGGGGCTGGGGATGAGGCTGGGGTGGGGCTGGGGCTAGGTCCAGGGCAGGGGCTGGGTCTGGGGCTGGGGCAGAACTGGGGCAGGGCTGGGGCTGGGCTGTGGCTGGGGCTGGGTCCAGGGTGGGGCTGGGTCTGGGGCTGGGGCAGAACTGGGGCAGGGCTGGGGCTGGGGCTGGGCTGAGGGCAGGGCTGGGGTAGGGCTGGGGCTGGGGCTGGGCTGGGGCTGGGTCCAGGGCTGTGGCTGGGCTGTGGCTGGAGCTGGGCTGGGGCTGAGTGTGAGGCTGGGGCTGGGCTAGGGCTGGGCTGGGGCTGGGGCTGGGGCTGGGGCTGGGGCTGGGGCTGGGGCTGGTGCTGGGGCTGGGGCAGGGCTGGGGCTGGGCTGGGGCTGGGCTGGGGCTGGGTCCAGGGCTGTGGCTGGGCTGTGGCTGGAGCTGGGCTGGGGCTGAGGGTGGGGTTGGGGCTGGGCTGGGGCTGGGTCAGGGCTGGGCTAGGGCTGGGCTGGGGCCGGGGATGGGGCAGGGGGTGGGGCTGGGGCTGGGGTTGGGCTGGGGAGGGGCAGGGTCTGGGCTGGGGCTGGGGCTGGGCTGGGGGCAGGGATGGGGATGGGGCTGGGCAGGGCTGGGTGAACGGATGGGGCTGGGGCTGGGGATGGGGCAGGGCTTGGGCTGGGGCAGGGCTGGGCCTGGGCTGGGGATGAGGCTGGAGTGGGGCTGGGGCTGGGTCCAGGGCAGGGGCTGGGCTGGGGCTAGGCTGGGGCAGGGCTGGGGCTGGGACTGGGTAAAGGGCTGGGACTGGGCTGGGGCTGGGGCTGGGCTAGGGGCAGGGATGGGGATGGGGCTGGGCTGGGCTGGGGCAGGGCTGGGGCTGGGCTGGGGCTGGGGCTAGGCTGGGAAAGGGCTGGGGCTGGGCTGGGGCTGGGCTGTGACCAGGACTGGGCTGGGGCAGGGACTGGGGCAGGGCTGGGACAGGGCTGGGGCTGGGCTGGGGCTGGGCTGTGACCAGGACTGGGCTGGGGCAGGGACTGGGGCAGGGCTGGGGCTGGGGTTGGGGATGGGGCTGGGCGGTGGCTGGGGCTGGGCTGGGGCAGGGCTGGGGCTGGGGCTGGGATGGGGGAACGGATGGGGCTGGGTCTGGGGCTTGGGCTGGGGCTGGGCTGGACCTGGGCTGGGGATGAGGCTGGAGTGGGGCCGGGGCTGGGTCTAGGGCAGGGGCTGGGCTGGGGCTGGGGCTAGGCTGGGGCAGGGCTGGGGCTGGGATGGGTCCAGGGCTGGGGCTGGGCGGTGGCTGGGGCTGGGCTGGGCTGGGGGCAGAAATGGGGATGGGGCTGGGCTTGGCCTGGGGAACGGATGGGGCTGGGTCTGGGGCTGGGCCTTGGGCTGGGTCCAGGGTGGGGCTGGGCTGGGGCTGGGGTTAGGCTGGGGCAGGGCTGGGGATGGGGCTGGTCTGGGGCTGGGTCCAGGGCTGTGGCTGGGCTGGGGCTGGAGCTGGGCTGGGGCTGAGGGTGGGGTTGGGGCTGGGCTGGGGCTGGGTCAGGGCTGGGCTAGGGCTGGGCTGGGGCCGGGGATGGGGCACGGGGTGGGGCTGGGGCTGGGGTTGGGCTGGGGAGGGGCAGGGTCTGGGCTGGGGCTGGGGCTGGGCTGGGGGCAGGGATGGGGATGGGGATGGGGCTGGGCAGGGCTGGGTGAACGGATGGGGCTGGGGCTGGGGATGGGGCAGGGCTTGGGCTGGGGCAGGGCTGGGCCTGGGCTGGGGATGAGGCTGGGGTGGGGCTGGGGCTGGGTCCAGGGCTGGGGCTGGGGCTGGGACTAGGCTGGGGCAGGGCTGGGGCTGGGGCTGGGCTGGGGGCAGGGATGGGCCTGGGGCTGGGGCTTGGGCTGGGGCAAGACTGGACCTGGGCTGGGGATGAGGCGGAAGTGGGGCTGGGGCTGGGTCCAGGGCAGGGGCTGGACTGGGGCTGGGGCTAGGCTGGGGCAGGGCTGAGGATGGGCTGGGGCTGTGGCTGGGTCCAAGGTGGGGCTGGGGCCGGGGCTGGGGCAGGACTGGGGCCAGGCTGGGGCTGGGGCTGGGCTGAGGGTAGGGCTGGGGCAGGGCTGGGGATGGGGCTGGGCTGGGGCTGGGTCCAGAGCTGTGGCTGGGCTGTGGCTGGAGCTGGGCTGGGGCTGAGGGTGGGGTTGGGGCTGGGCTAGGGCTGTGGCTGGGCTGGGGCTGGGGCTGGGCTGGGGCTGAGGGTGGGGTTGGGGCTGGGCTAGGGCTGGGCTGGGTCCGGGGCTGCGACTGGGGCTGGGTCCAGGGCTGGGGTTGGGCTGTGGGTGGAGCTGGGGCTGGGGCTGGGCTGGGGGCAGAAATGGGGATGGGGCTAGGCTGGGGCAGGGCTGGGGCTGGGCTGGGGCTGCGGACAGGGCTGGGGCTAGGGCTGAGGTAGGGGTAGGGCTGGGGCTGGATTTTGGCCAGGACTGGGGCAGGACTAGGCTTGAGGCTGGGCCTTGGGCTGGGGCTGGGTTGGCGCAGGGCTGGGGCTGGGGCTGGAACCAAGGCATGGGCAGGGCTGGGGCTGGGGCTGGAGCCAGGGCTGGGGCAGGAGCCAGGGCTGGGGCAGGAGCCAGGGCTGGGGCAGGGCTGAGGTCAGGCCTGGGGCTGGGCTGGGGCTGGGGCTGGGGACAGGGCTGGGGACAGGCTGGGTCTGGGGCTGGACTGAGGGCAGGGCTGGGCTAGGCCTGGGGCTGGGGCAGGGCTAGGTTAGGGCTGGGCTGAGGCCGGGGCTGGGTCCGGGCCTGGGGCTGGGCTGAGGGCAGGGCTGGGCTAGGGCTGGGGCTGGGTCAGGGCTGGGCTAGGGCTCGGCTGGGGCCGGGGCTGGGGCCGGGGTTGGGGCTGGGGCTGGGGCTGGGTCCAGGGCTGGGGCAGGGCTATGGCCGGTGTTGGGCTAGGGCAGGGCCGGGGCTGGGGGCTGGGCTGGGGCTGGGGTTGGGCTGGGGCTGAGGGTGGGGCTGGGGCTGGGCTAGGGCTGGGTCCAGGGCTGTGGCTGGGCTGTGGCTGGAGCTGGGCTGGGGCTGAGGGTGGGGTTGGGGCTGGGCTAGGGCTTGGCTGGGGCCGGGGCTGCGACTGGGGCTGGGTCCAGGGCTGGGGCTGGGCTGTGGCTGGGGCCAGGGCTGGGCTGGGGCTGAGACTCGGTCCAGGGCTGGGTCTGGACTGGGGCTGGGGCTGGGGCTGGGGCTGGGGCAGGGCTGGGGCTGGACTGGGGCTGGGGCTGGGTCCAGGGTGGGGCTGGGGCTGGGTCTGGGGCAGAGCTGGGGCTGGGGCTGGGGCTGGGGCTGTGCTGAGCGCAGGGCTGGGGCTGGGCTTGGGCTGGGCTGGGGCAGGGGCTGGGCCGGGGCAGGGCTGGGGCAGGGGCTGGGCTGGGGCCGAGTGTGGGGCTGGGGCTGGGGCTGGGGCTGTGCTGAGCGCAGGGCTGGGGCAGGGCTGGGGCTGGGGCTGGGCTGGGGCTGGGTCCAGGGCTGTGGCTGGGCTGTGGCTGGAGCTGGGCTGGGGCTGAGGGTGGGGCTGGGGCTGGGCTAGGGCTTGGCTCGGTCCAGGGCTGGGGCTGGGCTGTGGCTGGGGCTGGGCTGTGGCTGGGGCCAGGGCTGGGCTGGGGCTGAGACTGGGTCCAGGGCTGGGTCTGGACTGGGGCTGGGGCTAGGCTGGGGCAGGGCTGAGGATGGGCTGTGGCTGTGGCTGGGTCCAGGGTGGGGCTGGGTCTGGCGCTGGGGTAGAACTGGGGCCGGGCTGGGGCTGGGCTGAGGGCAGGGCTGGGGCAGGGCTGGGGCTGGGGCTGGGCTGGGGCTGGGTCCAGGGCTGTGGCTGGGCTGTGGCTGGAGCTGGGTTGGGGCTGAGTGCGGGGCTGGGGCTGGGCTAGGGCTGGGACTGGGGCAGGGCTGGGGCTGGGCTGGGGCTGGGCTTGGGCTGGGCTGGGGCAGGGGCTGGGCCGGGGCAGGGCTGGGGCAGGGGCTGGGCTGGGGCCGAGTGTGGGGCTGAGGCTGGGGCTGGGGCTGAGGGCAGGGCTGGGGCTAGAGCTGGGGCAGGGCTGGGGCAGGGCTGGCGCTGCGTTCGGTGCAGAGCTGGGGCTGGGGCAGGGCGGGGGGCTGGGGCAGGGCTGGGCTAGGGCTGAACTGGGGCAGGGCTGGGGCTGGGGCTGGGCTGGGGGCAGGGATGGGCCTGGGGCTGGGGCTTGGGCTGGGGCAGGGCTGGACCTGGGCTGGGTATGAGGCGGAAGTGGGGCTGGGGCTGGGTCCAGGGCAGGGGCTGGTCTGGGGATGGGGCTGGTCTGGGGATGGGCCTAGGCTGGGGCAGGGCTGGGGCTGGGCTGGGGCTGGGCTGCGACTAGGACTGGGCTGGGGCAGGGACTGGGGCAGGGCTGGGGCTGGGGCTGCAGCTGGGGCCGGGCTAGGGCCGGGCTGGGGGCAAGGATGGGGCTTGGGCTGGGGCTGGGCCAGGGCTTGGGCTGGGCTGGGACCGGTGCTGGGCTGGGGCTGGGCTGGCACAGGGCTGGGGCTGTGGCTGGGTCTGGGGCGGAGACTGGGGCAGGGCTAGGCCTGGGGCTGGGCTGGGGCCAAGGTTGGGGCTGGGGCTGTGCTGGTGGCAGGGTGGGGCTGGGGCTGGGGCTGGGGCTGCGGACAGGGCTGGGGCTAGGGCTGTGGCTGGGGCTAGGGACAGGTCTGGGGCCAGACTGGGTCTGGGGCTGGGCTGAGGGCAGGGTTGGGCTGAGGGCAGGGCTGGGGCTGGGGGCTGGGATGGGGCAGGACTGGGACTGGGGCAGGGGCACGGGCCGAGGCTGGGGACAGGGCTAGGGCTGGAGCTAGGGCAGGGGTGGGGCCAGGCTAGGGCTGGGTTCGGCTCAGGGGTGGGGCTTGGTCCAGCGCTGAGGCTGGGCTGAGGGCACGGCTGGGCTAGGCCTAGGACTGGGGCAGGGCTGGGCTAGGGCTGGGCTGGTGCCAGGGATAGGGCCGGGGGGTGGGGCTGGGGCTGGGGCTCGGTCCAGGGCTGGGGCAGGGCTGTGGCTGGGGTTGGGCTGGGGCTGGGATGGGGCTGGGGTCGGGGCGGGGACTGCGAGAGGGCTGGGGCTGGGGTGTGTCCACGGCTGGGGCTGTGCAGTGGCTGGGGCTGGGGCTGGGTCCAGGGTGGGGCTGGGGCTGGGCTGGGAGCAGGGCTGGGGCTGGGCAGTGGCTGGGGCTGGGCTGGGGCTGGGACTGGGTCCAGGGCAGGGGCTGGACTGGGGCTGGGGCTAGAGCTGGGACAGGGCTGGGGCTGGGCTGTGGCTGGGGCTGGGTCCAGGGTGTGGCTGGGGCCGGGTCCAGGGTGGGGCTGGGGCTGGGGCTGGGGCAGAGGTGGGGCCGGGCTGGGGCTGGGCTGAGGGCTGTGGCTGGGGATGGGGCTGGGCTGGGGCAGGGCTGGGGCTGGGGCTGGGGCTGGGGCTGGGGCTGGGGATGGGGATGGGGCTGGGCTGGGTCTGGGGCGGAGACTGGGGCAGGGCTAGGGCTGGGGCTGGGCTGGGGCCAAGGTTGGGGCTGGGGCTGGGCTGGTGGCAGGGTGGGACTGGGGCTGGGGCTGGGGCTGCGGACAGGGCTGGGCTAGGTCTTTGGCTGGGGCTAGGGACAGGGCTGGGGCCAGACTGGGTCTGGGGCTGGGCTGAGGGCAGGGCTGGGGCTGGGGGCTGGGATGGGGCAGGACTGGGACTGGGGCAGGGGCACGGGCCGAGGCTGGGGACAGGGCTAGGGCTGGAGCTAGGGCAGGGCTGGGGCCAGGCTGGGGCTGGGTTCGGCTCAGGGGTGGGGCTTGGTCCAGCGCTGAGGCTGGGCTGAGGGCACGGCTGGGCTAGGCCTGGGACTGGGGCAGGGCTGGGCTAGGGCTGGGCTGGTGCCAGGGATAGGGCCGGGGGTGGGGCTGGGGCTGGGGCTGGGTCCAGGGCTGGGGCAGGGCTGGGGCTGGGCAGTGGCTGGGGCTGGGCTGGGGCTGGGGCTGTGTCCAAGGTGGGGCTGTGGCCGGGGCTGGGGAAGGACTGGGGCCGGGCTGGGGCTGGGGCTGGGTCCAGGGCAGGGGCTGGACTGGGGCTGGGGCTAGGCTGGGGCAGGGCTGAGGATGGGCTGGGGCTGTGGCTGGGTCCAAGGTGGGGCTGGGGCCGGGGCTGGGGCAGGACTGGGGCCGGGCTGGGGCTGGGGCTGGGCTGAGGGTAGGGCTGGGGCAGGGCTGGGGATGGGGCTGGGCTGGGGCTAGGTCCAGGGCTGTGGCTGGGCTGTGGCTGGAGCTGGGCTGGGGCTGAGGGTGGGCCTGGGGCTGGGGCAGGGCTGGGGCTGGGCTACGGCTGGGCTGGGGGCTGGGGCTGGGGCTGGGGCTTCGGCAGGGCTGGGGCTGGGCTGGGGCTGGGCTGGGGCTGGGTCCAGGGTAGGTCTGGGCTGGGGCTGGGGCTTTGCCAGGGCAGGGCTGTGGCAGG
The DNA here is from genome assembly GCF_026170545.1 of Melanerpes formicivorus. NCBI lineage: Eukaryota > Metazoa > Chordata > Aves > Piciformes > Picidae > Melanerpes > Melanerpes formicivorus. Next base: position 14,504 of record NW_027144025.1, on the reverse strand, counting down.
GGCTGGGCTGGGGCCGAGTGTGGGGCTGAGGCTGGGGCTGGAGCTGAGGGCAGGGCTGGGGCTAGAGCTGGGGCAGGGCTGGGGCAGGGCTGGCGCTGCGTTCGGTGCAGAGCTGGGGCTGGGGCAGGGCGGGGGCTGGGGCAGGGCTGGGCTAGGGCTGAACTGGGGCAGGGCTGGGGCTGGGGCTGGGCTGGGGGCAGGGATGGGCCTGGGGCTGGGGCTTGGGCTGGGGCAGGGCTGGACCTGGGCTGGGGATGAGGCGGAAGTGGGGCTGGGGCTGGGTCCAGGGCAGGGGCTGGTCTGGGGATGGGGCTGGTCTGGGGATGGGCCTAGGCTGGGGCAGGGCTGGGGCTGGGCTGGGGCTGGGCTGCGACTAGGACTGGGCTGGGGCAGGGACTGGGGCAGGGCTGGGGCTGGGGCTGCAGCTGGGGCCGGGCTAGGGCTGGGCTGGGGGCAAGGATGGGGCTTGGGCTGGGGCTGGGCCAGTGCTTGGGCTGGGCTGGGACCGGTGCTGGGCTGGGGTAGGGCTGGCACAGGGCTGGGGCTGTGGCTGGGTCTGGGGCCAAGGTTGGGGCTGGGGCGGGGCTGGTGGCAAGGTGGGGCTGGGGCTGGGGCTGGATCCAGGGCTGGGGCAGGGCTGGGGCTGGGCAGTGGCTGGGGCTGGGCTGGGGCTGGGGCTGTGTCCAAGGTGGGGCTGTGGCCGGGGCTGGGGAAGGACTGGGGCCGGGCTAGGGCTGGGGCTGGGTCCAGGGCAGGGGCTGGACTGGGGCTGGGGCTAGGCTGGGGCAGGGCTGAGGCTGGGCTGGGGCTGTGGCTGGGTCCAAGGTGGGGCTGGGGCCGGGGGCTGGGGCAGGACTGGGGCCGGGCTGGGGCTGGGGCTGGGCTGAGGGTAGGGCTGGGGCTGGGGCTGGGCTGGGGCTGGGTCCAGGGCTGTGGCTGGGCTGGGGCTGGAGCTGGGCTGTGGCTGAGGGTGGGGTTGGGGCTGGGCTAGGGCTGGGCTGGGGCCGGGGCTGCGACTGGGGCTGGGTCCAGGGCTGGGGCTGGGCTGTGGGTGGAGCTGGGCTGGGGCAGGGCTGGGGCTGGGGCTGGGGCTGGGGCTGGGGCTGGGCTGGGGCTGGGTCCAGGGCTATGGCTGGGTCCAGGGCTGGATCTGGGCGGTGGCTGGGGCTGGGCTGGGGCAGGGCTGGGTTCAGGACTTGGGCCAGGCTGGGTCTGGGGCTGGGCTTCGGCAGGGCTGGGGCTGGGTCCAGGGCTGTGGCTGTACTGGGACTGGGGCAGGGGCACGGGCCGAGGCTGGGGACAGGGCTAGGGCTGAAGCTAGGGCAGGGCTGGGCTAGGGCTGGGGCTGGGTCAGGGCTGAGCTAGAGCTGGGCTGGGGCCGGGGATGGGGCCGGGGGTGGGGCTGGGGCTGGGGTTGGGCTGGGGCAGGGGCGGGGCTGGGGGTCGATTGGGGCAGGGCTGGGAGCTGGGCTGGGGCTGGGGCAGAGCTGGGACTGGGGCAGGGCTGGGCTAGAACTGGGCTGGGGCCGGGGATGGGGTCGTGACTGGGGCTTGGCTGGGGCCCAGGCTGGGGCCGGGGGTGGGGCTGGGGCTGGGGCAGGGCTGGGGGTCGATTGGGGCAGGGCTGGGAGCTGGGCTGGGGCTGGGGCAGAGCTGGGACTGGGGCAGGGCTGGGCTAGAACTGGGCTGGGGCCGGGGATGGGGTCGTGACTGGGGCTTGGCTGGGGCCCAGGCTGGGGCCGGGGGTGGGGCTGGGGGCTGGGGCAGGGCTGGGCCTGGGCTGGGGATGAGGCTGGGGTGGGGCTGGGGGCTGGGTCCAGGGCAGGGCTGGGGCTGGGGCTGGGGCTGGGCTGGGGCTGGGTCCAGGGCTGTGGCTGGGTCCAGGGCTGGGTCTGGGCGGTGGATGGGGCTGGGCTGGGGCAGGGCTGGGGACAGGGCTTGGGCCAGGCTGGGGCTGGGGCTGGGCTTCGGCAGGGCTGGGGCTGGGGCCTGGGATGGGGCAGGACTGGGACTGGAGCAGGGGCACGGGCCGAGGCTGGGGGCAAGGCTAGGCCTGGGGCTGGGCTGGGGCCAAGGTTGGGGCTGGGGATGGGCTGGTGGCAGGGTGGGGCTGGGGCTGGGGCTGGGGCTGCGGACAGGGCTGGGGCTAGGGCTTTGGCTGGGGCTAGGGACAGGGCTGGGGCCAGACTGGGGCTGGGTTCGGCTCAGGGGTGGGGCTTGGTCCAGCGCTGAGGCTGGGCTGAGGGCACGGCTGGGCTAGGCCTGGGACTGGGGCAGGGCTGGGCTAGGGCTGGGCTGGTGCCAGGGATAGGGCCGGGGGTGGGGCTGGGGCTGGGGCTGGGTCCAGGGCTGGGGCAGGGCTGGGGCTGGGCAGTGGCTGGGGCTGGGCTGGGGCTGGGGCTGTGTCCATGCTGGGGCTGTGGCCGGGGCTGGGGAAGGACTGGGGCCGGGCTGGGGCTGGGGCTGGGTCCAGGGCAGGGGCTGGACTGGGGCTGGGGGCTGGGCTGGGGCTGGGGCTGGGTTGAGGGTAGGGCTGGGGCAGGGCTGGGGATGGGGCTGGGCTGGGGCTGGGTCCAGGGCTGTGGCTGGGCTGTGGCTGGAGCTGGGCTGGGGCTGAGGGTGGGGTTGGGGCTGGGCTAGGGCTGGGCTGGGGCCGGGGCTGCGACTGGGGCTGGGTCCAGGGCTGGGGCTGGGCTGTGGGTGGAGCTGGGCTGGGGCAGGGCTGGGGCTGGGGCTGGGGCTGGGGCTGGGCTGGGGCTGGGTCCAGGGCTGTGGCTGGGTCCAGGGCTGGGTCTGGGCGGTGGCTGGGGCTGGGCTGGGGCAGGGCTGGGGACAGGGCTTGGGCCAGGCTGGGGCTGGGGCTGGGCTTCGGCAGGGCTGGGGCTGGGGCCTGGGATGGGGCAGGACTGGGACTGGAGCAGGGGCACGGGGCCGAGGCTGGGGGCAGGGCTAGGGCTGAAGCTAGGGTAGGGCTGGGCTAGGGCTGGGGCTGGGTCAGGGCTGAGCTAGGGCTGGGCTGGTGCCGGGGATGGGGCCGGGGGTGGGGCTGGGGCTGGGGTTGGGCTGGGGCAGGGCCGGGGGCTGGGGGTGGATTGGGGCAGGGCTGGGGAGCTGGGCTGGGGCTGGGGCAGGGCTGGGACTGGGGCAGGGCTGGGCTAGAGCTGGGCTGGGGCCGGGGATGGGGTCGTGATTGGGGGCTTGGCTGGGGCCCGGGCTGGGGCCGGGCGTGGGGCTGGGGCTGGGGCAGGGCTGGGCTGGGCTGGGGATGAGGCTGGGGTGGGGCTGGGGCTGGGTCCAGGGCAGGGCTGGGGCTGGGGCTGGGGCTGGGGTTGGGCTGGGGAGGGTCCGGGTCTGGACTGGGGCTGGGGCTAGGCTGGGGCAGAGCTGGGGCAGGGGCTGGGGCTGGGGCTGGGCTGAGGGCAGGGCTGGGGCAGGGCTCGGGCTGGGGCTGGGCTGGGGCTGGGTCCAGGGCTGTGGCTGGGCTGTGGCTGGAGCTGGGCTGGGGCTGAGGGTGGGGTTGGGGCTGGGCTAGGGCTGGGTCAGGGCTGGGCTAGGGCTGGGGACAGGCTGGGTCTGGTGCTGGACTGAGGGCAGGGCTGGGCTAGGCCTGGGGCTGGGGCAGGGCTAGGTTAGGGCTGGGCTGAGGCCGGGGCTGGGTCCAGGCCTGGGGCTGGGCTGAGGGCAGGGCTGGGCTAGGGCTGGGGCTGGGTCAGGGCTGGGCTAGGATTCGGCTGGGGCCGGGGCCCGGGGCCGGGGGTTGGGGCTGGGGCTGGGGCTGGGTCCAGGGCTGGGGCAGGGCTATGGCCGGTGTTGGGCTAGGGCAGGGCCGGGGCTGGGGGCTGGGCTGGGGCTGGGGTTGGGCTGGGGCAGGGCTGGGGCTGGGCTAGGGCAGGGCTAGGGCTGGGGCTGGGCTGGGGCTGGGTCCAGGGCTGTGGCTGGGCTGTGGCTGGACCTGGGCTGGGGCTGAGGGTGGGGCTGGGGCAGGGCTAGGGCTTGGCTGGGGCTGGGGCTGCGACTGGGGCTGGGTCCAGGGCTGGGGCTGGGCTGTGGCTGGGGCCAAGGTTGGGGCTGGGGCTGGGCTGGTGGCAGGGTGGGGCTGGGTCTGGGGCTGGGGCTGCGGACAGGGCTGGGGCTAGGGCTTTGGCTGGGGCTAGGGACAGGGCTGGGGCCAGACTGGGGCTGGGTTCGGCTCAGGGGTGGGGCTTGGTCCAGCGCTGAGGCTGGGCTGGAGGGCACGGCTGGGCTAGGCCTGGGACTGGGGCAGGGCTGGGCTAGGGCTGGGCTGGTGCCAGGGATAGGGCCGGGGGGTGGGGCTGGGGCTGGGGCTGGGTCCCAGGGCTGGGGCAGGGCTGGGGCTGGGCAGTGGCTGGGGCTGGGCTGGGGCAGGGGCTGTGTCCAAGGTGGGGCTGTGGCCGGGGCTGGGGAAGGACTGGGGCCGGGCTGGGGCTGGGGGCTGGGCTGAGGGTAGGGCTGGGGCTGGGGCTGGGCTGGGGCTGGGTCCAGGGCTGTGGCTGGGCTGGGGCTGGAGCTGGGCTGTGGCTGAGGGTGGGGTTGGGGCTGGGCTAGGGCTGGGCTGGGGCCGGGGCTGCGACTGGGGCTGGGTCCAGGGCTGGGGCTGGGCTGTGGGTGGAGCTGGGCTGGGGCAGGGCTGGGGCTGGGGCTGGGGCTGGGGCTGGGGCTGGGCTGGGGATGGGTCCAGGGCTGTGGCTGGGTCCAGGGCTGGATCTGGGCGGTGGCTGGGGCTGGGCTGGGGCAGGGCTGGGTTCAGGACATGGGCCAGGCTGGGTCTGGGGCTGGGCTTCGGCAGGGCTGGGGCTGGGTCCAGGGCTGTGGCTGTACTGGGACTGGGGCAGGGGCACGGGCCGAGGCTGGGGGACAGGGCTAGGGCTGAAGCTAGGGCAGGGCTGGGCTAGGGCTGGGGCTGGGTCAGGGCTGAGCTAGAGCTGGGCTGGGGCCGGGGATGGGGCCGGGGGGTGGGGCTGGGGCTGGGGTTGGGCTGGGGCAGGGGCGGGGCTGGGGGGTCGATTGGGGCAGGGGCTGGGAGCTGGGCTGGGGCTGGGGCAGAGCTGGGACTGGGGCAGGGCTGGGCTAGAACTGGGCTGGGGCCGGGGATGGGGGTCGTGACTGGGGCTTGGCTGGGGCCCAGGCTGGGGCCGGGGGGTGGGGCTGGGGCTGGGGCAGGGCTGGGCCTGGGCTGGGGATGAGGCTGGGGTGGGGCTGGGGCTGGGTCCAGGGCAGGGCTGGGGCTGGGGCTGGGGCTGGGCTGGGGCTGGGTCCAGGGCTGTGGCTGGGTCCAGGGCTGGGTCTGGGCGGTGGATGGGGCTGGGCTGGGGCAGGGCTGGGGACAGGGCTTGGGCCAGGCTGGGGCTGGGGCTGGGCTTCGGCAGGGCTGGGGCTGGGGCCTGGGATGGGGCAGGACTGGGACTGGAGCAGGGGCACGGGCCGAGGCTGGGGGCAAGGCTAGGCCTGGGGCTGGGCTGGGGCCAAGGTTGGGGCTGGGGATGGGCTGGTGGCAGGGTGGGGCTGGGGCTGGGGCTGGGGCTGCGGACAGGGCTGGGGCTAGGGCTTTGGCTGGGGCTAGGGACAGGGCTGGGGCCAGACTGGGGCTGGGTTCGGCTCAGGGGTGGGGCTTGGTCCAGCGCTGAGGCTGGGCTGAGGGCACGGCTGGGCTAGGCCTGGGACTGGGGCAGGGCTGGGCTAGGGCTGGGCTGGTGCCAGGGATAGGGGCCGGGGGTGGGGCTGGGGCTGGGGCTGGGTCCAGGGCTGGGGCAGGGCTGGGGCTGGGCAGTGGCTGGGGCTGGGCTGGGGCTGGGGCTGTGTCCATGCTGGGGCTGTGGCCGGGGGCTGGGGAAGGACTGGGGCCGGGCTGGGGCTGGGGCTGGGTCCAGGGCAGGGGCTGGACTGGGGCTGGGGGCTGGGCTGGGGCTGGGGCTGGGTTGAGGGTAGGGCTGGGGCAGGGCTGGGGATGGGGGCTGGGCTGGGGCTGGGTCCAGGGCTGTGGCTGGGCTGTGGCTGGAGCTGGGCTGGGGCTGAGGGTGGGGTTGGGGCTGGGCTAGGGCTGGGCTGGGTCCGGGGCTGCGACTGGGGCTGGGTCCAGGGCTGGGGCTGGGCTGTGGGTGGAGCTGGGCTGGGGCAGGGCTGGGGCTGGGGCTGGGGCTGGGGCTGGGCTGGGGCTGGGTCCAGGGCTGTGGCTGGGTCCAGGGCTGGGTCTGGGCGGTGGCTGGGGCTGGGCTGGGGCAGGGCTGGGGACAGGGCTTGGGCCAGGCTGGGGCTGGGGCTGGGCTTCGGCAGGGCTGGGGCTGGGGCCTGGGATGGGGCAGGACTGGGACTGGAGCAGGGGCACGGGCCGAGGCTGGGGGCAGGGCTAGGGCTGAAGCTAGGGTAGGGCTGGGCTAGGGCTGGGGCTGGGTCAGGGCCTGAGCTAGGGCTGGGCTGGTGCCGGGGATGGTGGCCGGGGGTGGGGCTGGGGCTGGGGGTTGGGCTGGGGCAGGGCCGGGGCTGGGGGTGGATTGGGGCAGGGCTGGGAGCTGGGCTGGGGCTGGGGCAGGGGCTGGGACTGGGGCAGGGCTGGGCTAGAGCTGGGCTGGGGCCGGGGATGGGGTCGTGATTGGGGCTTGGCTGGGGGCCCGGGCTGGGGCCGGGCGTGGGGCTGGGGCTGGGGCAGGGCTGGGCCTGGGCTGGGGATGAGGCTGGGGTGGGGGCTGGGGCTGGGTCCAGGGCAGGGCTGGGGCTGGGGCTGGGGCTGGGGTTGGGCTGGGGGAGGGTCCGGGTCTGGACTGGGGCTGGGGCTAGGCTGGGGCAGAGCTGGGGCAGGGCTGGGGCTGGGGCTGGGCTGAGGGCAGGGCTGGGGCAGGGCTCGGGCTGGGGGCTGGGCTGGGGCTGGGTCCAGGGCTGTGGCTGGGCTGTGGCTGGAGCTGGGCTGGGGCTTGAGGGTGGGGTTGGGGGCTGGGCTAGGGCTGGGTCAGGGCTGGGCTAGGGCTGGGGGACAGGCTGGGTCTGGTGCTGGACTGAGGGCAGGGCTGGGCTAGGCCTGGGGCTGGGGGCAGGGCTAGGTTAGGGCTGGGCTGAGGCCGGGGCTGGGTCCAGGCCTGGGGCTGGGCTGAGGGCAGGGCTGGGCTAGGGCTGGGGCTGGGTCAGGGCTGGGCTAGGATTCGGCTGGGGCCGGGGCCGGGGCCGGGGGTTGGGGCTGGGGCTGGGGCTGGGTCCAGGGCTGGGGCAGGGCTATGGCCGGGTGTTGGGCTAGGGCAGGGCCGGGGCTGGGGGCTGGGCTGGGGGCTGGGGTTGGGCTGGGGCAGGGCTGGGGCTGGGCTAGGGCAGGGCTAGGGCTGGGGCTGGGCTGGGGCTGGGTCCAGGGCTGTGGCTGGGCTGTGGCTGGACCTGGGCTGGGGCTGAGGGTGGGGCTGGGGCAGGGCTAGGGCTTGGCTGGGGCTGGGGCTGCGACTGGGGCTGGGTCCAGGGCTGGGGCTGGGCTGTGGCTGGGGCCAAGGTTGGGGCTGGGGCTGGGCTGGTGGCAGGGTGGGGCTGGGTCTGGGGCTGGGGCTGCGGACAGGGCTGGGGCTAGGGCTTTTGGCTGGGGCTAGGGACAGGGCTGGGGGCCAGACTGGGGGCTGGGTTCGGCTCAGGGGTGGGGCTTGGTCCAGCGCTGAGGCTGGGCTGAGGGCACGGCTGGGCTAGGCCTGGGACTGGGGCAGGGCTGGGCTAGGGCTGGGCTGGTGCCAGGGATAGGGCCGGGGGTGGGGCTGGGGCTGGGGCTGGGTCCAGGGCTGGGGCAGGGCTGGGGGCTGGGCAGTGGCTGGGGCTGGGGCTGGGGCAGGGGCTGTGTCCAAGGTGGGGCTGGGTGGGCCGGGGCTGGGGAAGGACTGGGGCCGGGCTGGGGCTGGGGCTGGGCTGAGGGTAGGGCTGGGGCTGGTGGCTGGGCTGGGGCTGGGTCCAGGGCTGTGGCTGGGCTGGGGCTGGAGCTGGGCTGTGGCTGAGGGTGGGGGTTGGGGCTGGGCTAGGGCTGGGCTGGGGCCGGGGCTGCGACTGGGGCTGGGTCCAGGACTGGGGCTGGGCTGTGGGTGGAGCTGGGCTGGGGCAGGGCTGGGGCTGGGGCTGGGGGCTGGGGCTGGGGCTGGGCTGGGGATGGGTCCAGGGCTGTGGCTGGGTCCAGGGCTGGATCTGGGCCGGTGGCTGGGGCTGGGCTGGGGCAGGGGCTGGGTTCAGGACATGGGCCAGGCTGGGTCTGGGGCTGGGCTTCGGCAGGGCTGGGGCTGGGTCCAGGGCTGTGGCTGTACTGGGACTGGGGCAGGGGCACGGGCCGAGCTGGGGACAGGGCTAGGGCTGAAGCTAGGGCAGGGCTGGGCTAGGGCTGGGGCTGGGTCAGGGCTGAGCTAGAGCTGGGCTGGGGCCGGGGATGGGGCCGGGGGGTGGGGCTGGGGCTGGGGTTGGGCTGGGGCAGGGGCGGGGCTGGGGGTCGATTGGGGCAGGGCTGGGAGCTGGGCTGGGGCTGGGGCAGAGCTGGGACTGGGGCAGGGCTGGGCTAGAACTGGGCTGGGGCCGGGGATGGGGTCGTGACTGGGGCTTGGCTGGGGCCCAGGCTGGGGCCGGGGGTGGGGCTGGGGCTGGGGCAGGGCTGGGCCTGGGCTGGGGATGAGGCTGGGGTGGGGCTGGGGCTGGGTCCAGGGCAGGGCTGGGGCTGGGGCTGGGGCTGGGCTGGGGCTGGGTCCAGGGCTGTGGCTGGGTCCAGGGCTGGGTCTGGGCGGTGGATGGGGCTGGGCTGGGGCAGGGCTGGGGACAGGGCTTGAGGCCAGGCTGGGGCTGGGGCTGGGCTTCGGCAGGGCTGGGGCTGGGGCCTGGGATGGGGCAGGACTGGGACTGGAGCAGGGGCACGGGCCGAGGCTGGGGGCAAGGCTAGGCCTGGGGCTGGGCTGGGGCCAAGGTTGGGGCTGGGGATGGGCTGGTGGCAGGGTGGGGGCTTGGGGCTGGGGCTGGGGCTGCGGACAGGGCTGGGGCTAGGGCTTTGGCTGGGGCTAGGGACAGGGCTGGGGGCCAGACTGGGGCTGGGTTCGGCTCAGGGGTGGGGCTTGGTCCAGCGCTGAGGCTGGGCTGAGGGCACGGCTGGGCTAGGCCTGGGACTGGGGCAGGGCTGGGGCTAGGGCTGGGGCTGGTGCCAGGGATAGGGCCGGGGGTGGGGCTGGGGCTGGGGCTGGGGTCCAGGGCTGGGGCAGGGCTGGGGCTGGGCAGTGGCTGGGGCTGGGCTGGGGCTGGGGCTGTGTCCAAGGTGGGGCTGTGGCCGGGGCTGGGGAAGGACTGGGGCCGGGCTGGGGCTGGGGCTGGGTCCAGGGCAGGGGGCTGGACTGGGGCTGGGGGCTGGGCTGGGGCTGGGGCTGGGTTGAGGGTAGGGCTGGGGCAGGGCTGGGGATGGGGCTGGGCTGGGGCTGGGTCCAGGGCTGTGGCTGGGCTGTGGCTGGAGCTGGGGCTGGGGCTGAGGGTGGGGTTGGGGCTGGGCTAGGGCTGGGCTGGGTCCGGGGCTGCGACTGGGGCTGGGTCCAGGGCTGGGGCTGGGCTGTGGGTGGAGCTGGGCTGGGGCAGGGCTGGGGCTGGGGCTGGGGCTGGGGCTGGGCTGGGGCTGGGTCCAGGGCTGTGGCTGGGTCCAGGGCTGGGTCTGGGCGGTGGCTGGGGCTGGGCTGGGGCAGGGCTGGGGACAGGGCTTGGGCCAGGCTGGGGCTGGGGGCTGGGCTTCGGCAGGGCTGGGGCTGGGGCCTGGGATGGGGCAGGACTGGGACTGGAGCAGGGGCACGGGCCGAGGCTGGGGGCAGGGCTAGGGCTGAAGCTAGGGTAGGGCTGGGCTAGGGCTGGGGCTGGGTCAGGGCTGAGCTAGGGCTGGGCTGGTGCCGGGGATGGGGGCCGGGGGTGGGGCTGGGGCTGGGGTTGGGCTGGGGGCAGGGCCGGGGCTGGGGGTGGATTGGGGCAGGGCTGGGAGCTGGGCTGGGGCTGGGGCAGGGCTGGGACTGGGGCAGGGCTGGGCTAGAGCTGGGCTGGGGCCGGGGATGGGGTCGTGATTGGGGCTTGGCTGGGGCCCGGGCTGGGGCCGGGCGTGGGGCTGGGGCTGGGGCAGGGCTGGGCCTGGGCTGGGGATGAGGCTGGGGTGGGGCTGGGGCTGGGGTCCAGGGCAGGGCTGGGGCTGGGGCTGGGGCTGGGGTTGGGCTGGGGAGGGTCCGGGTCTGGACTGGGGCTGGGGCTAGGCTGGGGCAGAGCTGGGGCAGGGCTGGGGCTGGGGCTGGGCTGAGGGCAGGGCTGGGGCAGGGCTCGGGCTGGGGCTGGGCTGGGGCTGGGGTCCAGGGGCTGTGGCTGGGCTGTGGCTGGAGCTGGGCTGGGGGCTGAGGGTGGGGTTGGGGCTGGGCTAGGGCTGGGTCAGGGCTGGGCTAGGGGCTGGGGACAGGCTGGGTCTGGTGCTGGACTGAGGGCAGGGCTGGGCTAGGCCTGGGGCTGGGGGCAGGGCTAGGTTAGGGCTGGGCTGAGGCCGGGGCTGGGTCCAGGCCTGGGGCTGGGCTGAGGGCAGGGCTGGGCTAGGGCTGGGGCTGGGTCAGGGCTGGGCTAGGATTCGGCTGGGGCCGGGGCCGGGGCCGGGGTTGGGGCTGGGGCTGGGGCTGGGTCCAGGGCTGGGGCAGGGCTATGGCCGGTGTTGGGCTAGGGCAGGGCCGGGGCTGGGGGCTGGGCTGGGGCTGGGGTTGGGCTGGGGCAGGGCTGGGGCTGGGCTAGGGCAGGGCTAGGGCTGGGGCTGGGCTGGGGCTGGGTCCAGGGCTGTGGCTGGGCTGTGGCTGGACCTGGGCTGGGGGCTGAGGGTGGGGCTGGGGCAGGGCTAGGGCTTGGCTGGGGCTGGGGCTGCGACTGGGGCTGGGTCCAGGGCTGGGGCTGGGCTGTGGCTGGGGCCAAGGTTGGGGCTGGGGCTGGTGCTGGTGGCAGGGTGGGGGCTGGGTCTGGGGCTGGGGCTGCGGACAGGGCTGGGGCTAGGGCTTTGGCTGGGGGCTAGGGACAGGGCTGGGGCCAGACTGGGGCTGGGTTCGGCTCAGGGGTGGGGCTTGGTCCAGCGCTGAGGCTGGGCTGAGGGCACGGCTGGGCTAGGCCTGGGACTGGGGCAGGGCTGGGCTAGGGCTGGGCTGGTGCCAGGGATAGGGCCGGGGGGTGGGGCTGGGGCTGGGGCTGGGTCCAGGGCTGGGGCAGGGCTGGGGCTGGGCAGTGGCTGGGGCTGGGCTGGGGCAGGGGCTGTGTCCAAGGTGGGGCTGTGGCCGGGGCTGGGGAAGGGACTGGGGCCGGGCTGGGGCTGGGGCTGGGCTGAGGGTAGGGCTGGGGCTGGGGCTGGGCTGGGGCTGGGTCCAGGGCTGTGGCTGGGCTGGGGCTGGAGCTGGGCTGTGGCTGAGGGTGGGGTTGGGGCTGGGCTAGGGCTGGGGCTGGGGGCCGGGGCTGCGACTGGGGCTGGGTCCAGGGCTGGGGCTGGGCTGTGGGTGGAGCTGGGCTGGGGCAGGGCTGGGGCTGGGGCTGGGGCTGGGGCTGGGGGCTGGGCCTGGGGATGGGTCCAGGGCTGTGGCTGGGTCCAGGGCTGGATCTGGGCGGTGGCTGGGGCTGGGCTGGGGCAGGGCTGGGTTCAGGACTTGGGCCAGGCTGGGTCTGGGGCTGGGCTTCGGCAGGGCTGGGGCTGGGTCCAGGGCTGTGGCTGTACTGGGAATGGGGCAGGGGCACGGGCCGAGGCTGGGGACAGGGCTAGGGCTGAAGCTAGGGGCAGGGCTGGGCTAGGGCTGGGGCTGGGTCAGGGCTGAGCTAGAGCTGGGCTGGGGCCGGGGATGGGGCCGGGGGTGGGGCTGGGGCTGGGGTTGGGCTGGGGCAGGGGCGGGGGCTGGGGGTCGATTGGGGCAGGGCTGGGAGCTGGGCTGGGGCTGGGGCAGAGCTGGGACTGGGGCAGGGCTGGGCTAGAACTGGGCTGGGGCCGGGGGATGGGGTCGTGACTGGGGCTTGGCTGGGGGCCCAGGCTGGGGCCGGGGGGGTGGGGCTGGGGGCTGGGGCAGGGCTGGGCCTGGGCTGGGGATGAGGCTGGGGTGGGGGCTGGGGCTGGGTCCAGGGCAGGGCTGGGGCTGGGGCTGGGGCTGGGCTGGGGCTGGGTCCAGGGCTGTGGCTGGGTCCAGGGCTGGGTCTGGGCGGTGGATGGGGCTGGGCTGGGGCAGGGCTGGGGACAGGGCTTGGGCCAGGCTGGGGCTGGGGCTGGGCTTCGGCAGGGCTGGGGCTGGGGCCTGGGATGGGGCAGGACTGGGACTGGAGCAGGGGCACGGGCCGAGGCTGGGGGCAAGGCTAGGCCTGGGGCTGGGCTGGGGCCAAGGTTGGGGCTGGGGATGGGCTGGTGGCAGGGGTGGGGCTGGGGCTGGGGCTGGGGCTGCGGACAGGGCTGGGGCTAGGGCTTTGGCTGGGGCTAGGGACAGGGCTGGGGCCAGACTGGGGCTGGGTTCGGCTCAGGGGTGGGGCTTGGTCCAGCGCTGAGGCTGGGCTGAGGGGCACGGCTGGGCTAGGCCTGGGACTGGGGCAGGGCTGGGCTAGGGCTGGGCTGGTGCCAGGGATAGGGGCCGGGGGTGGGGCTGGGGCTGGGGCTGGGTCCAGGGCTGGGGCAGGGCTGGGGCTGGGCAGTGGCTGGGGCTGGGCTGGGGCTGGGGCTGTGTCCATGCTGGGGCTGTGGCCGGGGCTGGGGAAGGACTGGGGCCGGGCTGGGGCTGGGGCTGGGTCCAGGGCAGGGGCTGGACTGGGGCTGGGGGCTGGGCTGGGGCTGGGGCTGGGTTGAGGGTAGGGCTGGGGCAGGGCTGGGGATGGGGCTGGGCTGGGGCTGGGTCCAGGGCTGTGGCTGGGCTGTGGCTGGAGCTGGGCTGGGGCTGAGGGGTGGGGTTGGGGCTGGGCTAGGGCTGGGCTGGGTCCGGGGCTGCGACTGGGGCTGGGTCCAGGGCTGGGGCTGGGGCTGTGGGGTGGAGCTGGGCTGGGGCAGGGCTGGGGCTGGGGCTGGGGCTGGAGCTGGGCTGGGGCTGGGTCCAGGGCTGTGGCTGGGTCCAGGGCTGGGTCTGGGCGGTGGCTGGGGCTGGGCTGGGGCAGGGCTGGGGACAGGGCTTGGGCCAGGCTGGGGCTGGGGCTGGGCTTCGGCAGGGCTGGGGGCTGGGGCCTGGGATGGGGGCAGGACTGGGACTGGAGCAGGGGCAACGGGCCGAGGCTGGGGGCAGGGCTAGGGCTGAAGCTAGGGTAGGGCTGGGCTAGGGCTGGGGCTGGGTCAGGGCTGAGCTAGGGGCTGGGCTGGTTGCCGGGGATGGGGCCGGGGGGTGGGGCTGGGGCTGGGGTTGGGCTGGGGCAGGGCCGGGGCTGGGGGTGGATTGGGGCAGGGCTGGGAGCTGGGCTGGGGCTGGGGCAGGGCTGGGACTGGGGCAGGGCTGGGCTAGAGCTGGGCTGGGGCCGGGGGATGGGGTCGTGATTGGGGCTTGGCTGGGGCCCGGGCTGGGGGGCCGGGCGTGGGGCTGGGGCTGGGGCAGGGCTGGGCCTGGGCTGGGGATGAGGCTGGGGTGGGGCTGGGGCTGGGTCCAGGGCAGGGCTGGGGCTGGGGCTGGGGCTGGGGTTGGGCTGGGGAGGGTCCGGGTCTGGACTGGGGCTGGGGGCTAGGCTGGGGCAGTAGCTGGGGCAGGGCTGGGGCTGGGGCTGGGCTGAGGGCAGGGCTGGGGCAGGGCTCGGGCTGGGGGCTGGGCTGGGGCTGGGTCCAGGGCTGTGGCTGGGCTGTGGCTGGAGCTGGGGCTGGGGCTGAGGGTGGGGTTGGGGCTGGGCTAGGGCTGGGTCAGGGCTGGGCTAGGGCTGGGGACAGGCTGGGTCTGGTGCTGGACTGAGGGCAGGGCTGGGCTAGGCCTGGGGCTGGGGCAGGGCTAGGTTAGGGCTGGGCTGAGGCCGGGGCTGGGTCCAGGCCTGGGGCTGGGGCTGAGGGCAGGGCTGGGCTAGGGCTGGGGCTGGGTCAGGGCTGGGCTAGGATTCGGCTGGGGCCGGGGCGGCGGGGCCGGGGGTTGGGGCTGGGGCTGGGGCTGGGTCCAGGGCTGGGGCAGGGCTATGGCCGGTGTTGGGCTAGGGCAGGGCCGGGGCTGGGGGCTGGGCTGGGGCTGGGGTTGGGCTGGGGCAGGGCTGGGGCTGGGCTAGGGCAGGGCTAGGGCTGGGGCTGGGCTGGGGCTGGGTCCAGGGCTGTGGCTGGGCTGTGGCTGGACCTGGGCTGGGGCTGAGGGTGGGGCTGGGGCAGGGCTAGGGCTTGGCTGGGGCTGGGGCTGCGACTGGGGCTGGGTCCAGGGCTGGGGCTGGGCTGTGGCTGGGGCCAAGGTTGGGGCTGGGGCTGGGCTGGTGGCAGGGGTGGGGCTGGGTCTGGGGCTGGGGCTGCGGACAGGGCTGGGGCTAGGGCTTTGGCTGGGGCTAGGGACAGGGCTGGGGCCAGACTGGGGCTGGGTTCGGCTCAGGGGTTGGGGCTTGGTCCA
>NW_027144024.1:0-43213 GCF_026170545.1 Melanerpes formicivorus | reverse complement strand
TTTTCACTAGTTTCGCTCACTCTCGAAATCAAGCATTTTACAGCAGGTTGGAGCAGCCTGTATCTCAGCACAGGAATAAGGTAGGGAAGAATTCAAATACTCATTTTGACTGCCTCCAGAAGTTAGATCAGATGGCCAATGCAATTTGGTGCTAGGCCTTTCCCTTTAGGTTTTACCCCAACAATGTTTTCATTAGTTTCGCTCACTCTCGAAATCAAGCATTTTACAGCAGGTTGGAGCAGCCTGTATCTCAGCACAGGAATAAGGTAGGGAAGAATTCAAATACTCATTTTGACTGCCTCCAGAAGTTAGATCAGATGGCAAATTGGATTTGGTGCTAGGTCTTTCCCTTTAGGTTTTACCCCAACAATGTTTTCATTAGTTTCGCTCACTCTCGAAATCAAGCATTTTACAGCAGGTTGGAGCAGCCTGTATCTCAGCACAGGAATAAGGTAGGGAAGAATTCTAAGGATCATTTTGACTGCCTCCAGAAGTTAGATCAGATGGCAAATTGGATTTGGTGCTAGGTCTTTCCCTTTAGGTTTTACCCCAACAATGTTTTCATTAGTTTCGCTCACTCTCGAAATCAAGCATTTTACAGCAGGTTGGAGCAGCCTGTATCTCAGCACAGGAATAAGGTAGGGAAGAATTCTAAGGATCATTTTGACTGCCTCCAGAAGTTAGATCAGATGGCAAATTGGATTTGGTGCTAGGTCTTTCCCTTTAGGTTTTACCCCAACAATGTTTTCATTAGTTTCGCTCACTCTCGAAATCAAGCATTTTACAGCAGGTTGGAGCAGCCTGTATCTCAGCACAGGAATAAGGTAGGGAAGAATTCTAAGGATCATTTTGACTGCCTCCAGAAGTTAGATCAGATGGCCAATGCAATTTGGTGCTAGGCCTTTCCCTTTAGGTTTTACCCCAACAATGTTTTCATTAGTTTCGCTCACTCTCGAAATCAAGCATTTTACAGCAGGTTGGAGCAGCCTGTATCTCAGCACAGGAATAAGGTAGGGAAGAATTCAAATACTCATTTTGACTGCCTCCAGAAGTTAGATCAGATGGCAAATTGGATTTGGTGCTAGGTCTTTCCCTTTAGGTTTTACCCCAACAATGTTTTCATTAGTTTCGCTCACTCTCGAAATCAAGCATTTTACAGCAGGTTGGAGCAGCCTGTATCTCAGCACAGGAATAAGGTAGGGAAGAATTCTAAGGATCATTTTGACTGCCTCCAGAAGTTAGATCAGATGGCAAATTGGATTTGGTGCTAGGTCTTTCCCTTTAGGTTTTACCCCAACAATGTTTTCATTAGTTTCGCTCACTCTCGAAATCAAGCATTTTACAGCAGGTTGGAGCAGCCTGTATCTCAGCACAGGAATAAGGTAGGGAAGAATTCTAAGGATCATTTTGACTGCCTCCAGAAGTTAGATCAGATGGCAAATTGGATTTGGTGCTAGGTCTTTCCCTTTAGGTTTTACCCCAACAATGTTTTCATTAGTTTCGCTCACTCTCCGAAATCAAGCATTTTACAGCAGGTTGGAGCAGCCTGTATCTCAGCACAGGAATAAGGTAGGGAAGAATTCAAATACTCATTTTGACTGCCTCCAGAAGTTAGATCAGATGGCAAATTGGATTTGGTGCTAGGTCTTTCCCTTTAGGTTTTACCCCAACAATGTTTTCATTAGTTTCGCTCACTCTCGAAATCAAGCATTTTACAGCAGGTTGGAGCAGCCTGTATCTCAGCACAGGAATAAGGTAGGGAAGAATTCAAATACTCATTTTGACTGCCTCCAGAAGTTAGATCAGATGGCAAATTGGATTTGGTGCTAGGTCTTTCCCTTTAGGTTTTACCCCAACAATGTTTTCATTAGTTTCGCTCACTCTCGAAATCAAGCATTTTACAGCAGGTTGGAGCAGCCTGTATCTCAGCACAGGAATAAGGTAGGGAAGAATTCTAAGGATCATTTTGACTGCCTCCAGAAGTTAGATCAGATGGCAAATTGGATTTGGTGCTAGGTCTTTCCCTTTAGGTTTTACCCCAACAATGTTTTCATTAGTTTCGCTCACTCTCGAAATCAAGCATTTTACAGCAGGTTGGAGCAGCCTGTATCTCAGCACAGGAATAAGGTAGGGAAGAATTCTAAGGATCATTTTGACTGCCTCCAGAAGTTAGATCAGATGGCAAATTGGATTTGGTGCTAGGTCTTTCCCTTTAGGTTTTACCCCAACAATGTTTTCATTAGTTTCGCTCACTCTCGAAATCAAGCATTTTACAGCAGGTTGGAGCAGCCTGTATCTCAGCACAGGAATAAGGTAGGGAAGAATTCTAAGGATCATTTTGACTGCCTCCAGAAGTTAGATCAGATGGCAAATTGGATTTGGTGCTAGGTCTTTCCCTTTAGGTTTTACCCCAACAATGTTTTCATTAGTTTCGCTCACTCTCGAAATCAAGCATTTTACAGCAGGTTGGAGCAGCCTGTATCTCAGCACAGGAATAAGGTAGGGAAGAATTCTAAGGATCATTTTGACTGCCTCCAGAAGTTAGATCAGATGGCCAATGCAATTTGGTGCTAGGCCTTTCCCTTTAGGTTTTACCCCAACAATGTTTTCATTAGTTTCGCTCACTCTCGAAATCAAGCATTTTACAGCAGGTTGGAGCAGCCTGTATCTCAGCACAGGAATAAGGTAGGGAAGAATTCAAATACTCATTTTGACTGCCTCCAGAAGTTAGATCAGATGGCAAATTGGATTTGGTGCTAGGTCTTTCCCTTTAGGTTTTACCCCAACAATGTTTTCATTAGTTTCGCTCACTCTCGAAATCAAGCATTTTACAGCAGGTTGGAGCAGCCTGTATCTCAGTACAGGAATTAGGTAGGGAAGAATTCAAATACTCATTTTGACTGCCTCCAGAAGTTAGATCAGATGGCAAATTGGATTTGGTGCTAGGTCTTTCCCTTTAGGTTTTACCCCAACAATGTTTTCATTAGTTTCGCTCACTCTCGAAATCAAGCATTTTACAGCAGGTTGGAGCAGCCTGTATCTCAGCACAGGAATAAGGTAGGGAAGAATTCTAAGGATCATTTTGACTGCCTCCAGAAGTTAGATCAGATGGCAAATTGGATTTGGTGCTAGGTCTTTCCCTTTAGGTTTTACCCCAACAATGTTTTCATTAGTTTCGCTCACTCTCGAAATCAAGCATTTTACAGCAGGTTGGAGCAGCCTGTATCTCAGCACAGGAATAAGGTAGGGAAGAATTCAAATACTCATTTTGACTGCCTCCAGAAGTTAGATCAGATGGCAAATTGGATTTGGTGCTAGGTCTTTCCCTTTAGGTTTTACCCCAACAATGTTTTCATTAGTTTCGCTCACTCTCGAAATCAAGCATTTTACAGCAGGTTGGAGCAGCCTGTATCTCAGCACAGGAATAAGGTAGGGAAGAATTCTAAGGATCATTTTGACTGCCTCCAGAAGTTAGATCAGATGGCAAATTGGATTTGGTGCTAGGTCTTTCCCTTTAGGTTTTACCCCAACAATGTTTTCATTAGTTTCGCTCACTCTCGAAATCAAGCATTTTACAGCAGGTTGGAGCAGCCTGTATCTCAGCACAGGAATAAGGTAGGGAAGAATTCTAAGGATCATTTTGACTGCCTCCAGAAGTTAGATCAGATGGCAAATTGGATTTGGTGCTAGGTCTTTCCCTTTAGGTTTTACCCCAACAATGTTTTCATTAGTTTCGCTCACTCTCGAAATCAAGCATTTTACAGCAGGTTGGAGCAGCCTGTATCTCAGCACAGGAATAAGGTAGGGAAGAATTCTAAGGATCATTTTGACTGCCTCCAGAAGTTAGATCAGATGGCAAATTGGATTTGGTGCTAGGTCTTTCCCTTTAGGTTTTACCCCAACAATGTTTTCATTAGTTTCGCTCACTCTCGAAATCAAGCATTTTACAGCAGGTTGGAGCAGCCTGTATCTCAGCACAGGAATAAGGTAGGGAAGAATTCTAAGGATCATTTTGACTGCCTCCAGAAGTTAGATCAGATGGCAAATTGGATTTGGTGCTAGGTCTTTCCCTTTAGGTTTTACCCCAACAATGTTTTCATTAGTTTCGCTCACTCTCGAAATCAAGCATTTTACAGCAGGTTGGAGCAGCCTGTATCTCAGCACAGGAATAAGGTAGGGAAGAATTCAAATACTCATTTTGACTGCCTCCAGAAGTTAGATCAGATGGCAAATTGGATTTGGTGCTAGGTCTTTCCCTTTAGGTTTTACCCCAACAATGTTTTCATTAGTTTCGCTCACTCTCGAAATCAAGCATTTTACAGCAGGTTGGAGCAGCCTGTATCTCAGTACAGGAATTAGGTAGGGAAGAATTCAAATACTCATTTTGACTGCCTCCAGAAGTTAGATCAGATGGCAAATTGGATTTGGTGCTAGGTCTTTCCCTTTAGGTTTTACCCCAACAATGTTTTCATTAGTTTCGCTCACTCTCGAAATCAAGCATTTTACAGCAGGTTGGAGCAGCCTGTATCTCAGCACAGGAATAAGGTAGGGAAGAATTCTAAGGATCATTTTGACTGCCTCCAGAAGTTAGATCAGATGGCAAATTGGATTTGGTGCTAGGTCTTTCCCTTTAGGTTTTACCCCAACAATGTTTTCATTAGTTTCGCTCACTCTCGAAATCAAGCATTTTACAGCAGGTTGGAGCAGCCTGTATCTCAGCACAGGAATAAGGTAGGGAAGAATTCAAATACTCATTTTGACTGCCTCCAGAAGTTAGATCAGATGGCAAATTGGATTTGGTGCTAGGTCTTTCCCTTTAGGTTTTACCCCAACAATGTTTTCATTAGTTTCGCTCACTCTCGAAATCAAGCATTTTACAGCAGGTTGGAGCAGCCTGTATCTCAGCACAGGAATAAGGTAGGGAAGAATTCTAAGGATCATTTTGACTGCCTCCAGAAGTTAGATCAGATGGCAAATTGGATTTGGTGCTAGGTCTTTCCCTTTAGGTTTTACCCCAACAATGTTTTCATTAGTTTCGCTCACTCTCGAAATCAAGCATTTTACAGCAGGTTGGAGCAGCCTGTATCTCAGCACAGGAATAAGGTAGGGAAGAATTCTAAGGATCATTTTGACTGCCTCCAGAAGTTAGATCAGATGGCAAATTGGATTTGGTGCTAGGTCTTTCCCTTTAGGTTTTACCCCAACAATGTTTTCATTAGTTTCGCTCACTCTCAAAATCAAGCATTTTACAGCAGGTTGGAGCAGCCTGTATCTCAGCACAGGAATAAGGTAGGGAAGAATTCTAAGGATCATTTTGACTGCCTCCAGAAGTTAGATCAGATGGCAAATTGGATTTGGTGCTAGGTCTTTCCCTTTAGGTTTTACCCCAACAATGTTTTCATTAGTTTCGCTCACTCTCGAAATCAAGCATTTTACAGCAGGTTGGAGCAGCCTGTATCTCAGCACAGGAATAAGGTAGGGAAGAATTCTAAGGATCATTTTGACTGCCTCCAGAAGTTAGATCAGATGGCAAATTGGATTTGGTGCTAGGTCTTTCCCTTTAGGTTTTACCCCAACAATGTTTTCATTAGTTTCGCTCACTCTCGAAATCAAGCATTTTACAGCAGGTTGGAGCAGCCTGTATCTCAGCACAGGAATAAGGTAGGGAAGAATTCAAATACTCATTTTGACTGCCTCCAGAAGTTAGATCAGATGGCAAATTGGATTTGGTGCTAGGTCTTTCCCTTTAGGTTTTACCCCAACAATGTTTTCATTAGTTTCGCTCACTCTCGAAATCAAGCATTTTACAGCAGGTTGGAGCAGCCTGTATCTCAGCACAGGAATAAGGTAGGGAAGAATTCAAATACTCATTTTGACTGCCTCCAGAAGTTAGATCAGATGGCAAATTGGATTTGGTGCTAGGTCTTTCCCTTTAGGTTTTACCCCAACAATGTTTTCATTAGTTTCGCTCACTCTCGAAATCAAGCATTTTACAGCAGGTTGGAGCAGCCTGTATCTCAGCACAGGAATAAGGTAGGGAAGAATTCTAAGGATCATTTTGACTGCCTCCAGAAGTTAGATCAGATGGCAAATTGGATTTGGTGCTAGGTCTTTCCCTTTAGGTTTTACCCCAACAATGTTTTCATTAGTTTCGCTCACTCTCGAAATCAAGCATTTTACAGCAGGTTGGAGCAGCCTGTATCTCAGCACAGGAATAAGGTAGGGAAGAATTCTAAGGATCATTTTGACTGCCTCCAGAAGTTAGATCAGATGGCCAATGCAATTTGGTGCTAGGCCTTTCCCTTTAGGTTTTACCCCAACAATGTTTTCATTAGTTTCGCTCACTCTCGAAATCAAGCATTTTACAGCAGGTTGGAGCAGCCTGTATCTCAGCACAGGAATAAGGTAGGGAAGAATTCTAAGGATCATTTTGACTGCCTCCAGAAGTTAGATCAGATGGCAAATTGGATTTGGTGCTAGGTCTTTCCCTTTAGGTTTTACCCCAACAATGTTTTCATTAGTTTCGCTCACTCTCGAAATCAAGCATTTTACAGCAGGTTGGAGCAGCCTGTATCTCAGCACAGGAATAAGGTAGGGAAGAATTCTAAGGATCATTTTGACTGCCTCCAGAAGTTAGATCAGATGGCAAATTGGATTTGGTGCTAGGTCTTTCCCTTTAGGTTTTACCCCAACAATGTTTTCATTAGTTTCGCTCACTCTCGAAATCAAGCATTTTACAGCAGGTTGGAGCAGCCTGTATCTCAGCACAGGAATAAGGTAGGGAAGAATTCTAAGGATCATTTTGACTGCCTCCAGAAGTTAGATCAGATGGCAAATTGGATTTGGTGCTAGGTCTTTCCCTTTAGGTTTTACCCCAACAATGTTTTCATTAGTTTCGCTCACTCTCGAAATCAAGCATTTTACAGCAGGTTGGAGCAGCCTGTATCTCAGCACAGGAATAAGGTAGGGAAGAATTCTAAGGATCATTTTGACTGCCTCCAGAAGTTAGATCAGATGGCAAATTGGATTTGGTGCTAGGTCTTTCCCTTTAGGTTTTACCCCAACAATGTTTTCATTAGTTTCGCTCACTCTCGAAATCAAGCATTTTACAGCAGGTTGGAGCAGCCTGTATCTCAGCACAGGAATAAGGTAGGGAAGAATTCTAAGGATCATTTTGACTGCCTCCAGAAGTTAGATCAGATGGCAAATTGGATTTGGTGCTAGGTCTTTCCCTTTAGGTTTTACCCCAACAATGTTTTCATTAGTTTCGCTCACTCTCGAAATCAAGCATTTTACAGCAGGTTGGAGCAGCCTGTATCTCAGCACAGGAATAAGGTAGGGAAGAATTCTAAGGATCATTTTGACTGCCTCCAGAAGTTAGATCAGATGGCAAATTGGATTTGGTGCTAGGTCTTTCCCTTTAGGTTTTACCCCAACAATGTTTTCATTAGTTTCGCTCACTCTCAAAATCAAGCATTTTACAGCAGGTTGGAGCAGCCTGTATCTCAGCACAGGAATAAGGTAGGGAAGAATTCTAAGGATCATTTTGACTGCCTCCAGAAGTTAGATCAGATGGCAAATTGGATTTGGTGCTAGGTCTTTCCCTTTAGGTTTTACCCCAACAATGTTTTCATTAGTTTCGCTCACTCTCGAAATCAAGCATTTTACAGCAGGTTGGAGCAGCCTGTATCTCAGCACAGGAATAAGGTAGGGAAGAATTCTAAGGATCATTTTGACTGCCTCCAGAAGTTAGATCAGATGGCAAATTGGATTTGGTGCTAGGTCTTTCCCTTTAGGTTTTACCCCAACAATGTTTTCATTAGTTTCGCTCACTCTCGAAATCAAGCATTTTACAGCAGGTTGGAGCAGCCTGTATCTCAGCACAGGAATAAGGTAGGGAAGAATTCTAAGGATCATTTTGACTGCCTCCAGAAGTTAGATCAGATGGCAAATTGGATTTGGTGCTAGGTCTTTCCCTTTAGGTTTTACCCCAACAATGTTTTCATTAGTTTCGCTCACTCTCGAAATCAAGCATTTTACAGCAGGTTGGAGCAGCCTGTATCTCAGCACAGGAATAAGGTAGGGAAGAATTCTAAGGATCATTTTGACTGCCTCCAGAAGTTAGATCAGATGGCAAATTGGATTTGGTGCTAGGTCTTTCCCTTTAGGTTTTACCCCAACAATGTTTTCATTAGTTTCGCTCACTCTCGAAATCAAGCATTTTACAGCAGGTTGGAGCAGCCTGTATCTCAGCACAGGAATAAGGTAGGGAAGAATTCTAAGGATCATTTTGACTGCCTCCAGAAGTTAGATCAGATGGCAAATTGGATTTGGTGCTAGGTCTTTCCCTTTAGGTTTTACCCCAACAATGTTTTCATTAGTTTCGCTCACTCTCGAAATCAAGCATTTTACAGCAGGTTGGAGCAGCCTGTATCTCAGCACAGGAATAAGGTAGGGAAGAATTCAAATACTCATTTTGACTGCCTCCAGAAGTTAGATCAGATGGCAAATTGGATTTGGTGCTAGGTCTTTCCCTTTAGGTTTTACCCCAACAATGTTTTCATTAGTTTCGCTCACTCTCGAAATCAAGCATTTTACAGCAGGTTGGAGCAGCCTGTATCTCAGTACAGGAATAAGGTAGGGAAGAATTCAAATACTCATTTTGACTGCCTCCAGAAGTTAGATCAGATGGCAAATTGGATTTGGTGCTAGGTCTTTCCCTTTAGGTTTTACCCCAACAATGTTTTCATTAGTTTCGCTCACTCTCGAAATCAAGCATTTTACAGCAGGTTGGAGCAGCCTGTATCTCAGCACAGGAATAAGGTAGGGAAGAATTCTAAGGATCATTTTGACTGCCTCCAGAAGTTAGATCAGATGGCAAATTGGATTTGGTGCTAGGTCTTTCCCTTTAGGTTTTACCCCAACAATGTTTTCATTAGTTTCGCTCACTCTCGAAATCAAGCATTTTACAGCAGGTTGGAGCAGCCTGTATCTCAGCACAGGAATAAGGTAGGGAAGAATTCTAAGGATCATTTTGACTGCCTCCAGAAGTTAGATCAGATGGCAAATTGGATTTGGTGCTAGGTCTTTCCCTTTAGGTTTTACCCCAACAATGTTTTCATTAGTTTCGCTCACTCTCGAAATCAAGCATTTTACAGCAGGTTGGAGCAGCCTGTATCTCAGCACAGGAATAAGGTAGGGAAGAATTCTAAGGATCATTTTGACTGCCTCCAGAAGTTAGATCAGATGGCCAATGCAATTTGGTGCTAGGCCTTTCCCTTTAGGTTTTACCCCAACAATGTTTTCATTAGTTTCGCTCACTCTCGAAATCAAGCATTTTACAGCAGGTTGGAGCAGCCTGTATCTCAGCACAGGAATAAGGTAGGGAAGAATTCTAAGGATCATTTTGACTGCCTCCAGAAGTTAGATCAGATGGCAAATTGGATTTGGTGCTAGGTCTTTCCCTTTAGGTTTTACCCCAACAATGTTTTCATTAGTTTCGCTCACTCTCGAAATCAAGCATTTTACAGCAGGTTGGAGCAGCCTGTATCTCTGCACAGGAATAAGGTAGGGAAGAATTCTAAGGATCATTTTGACTGCCTCCAGAAGTTAGATCAGATGGCAAATTGGATTTGGTGCTAGGTCTTTCCCTTTAGGTTTTACCCCAACAATGTTTTCATTAGTTTCGCTCACTCTCGAAATCAAGCATTTTACAGCAGGTTGGAGCAGCCTGTATCTCAGCACAGGAATAAGGTAGGGAAGAATTCTAAGGATCATTTTGACTGCCTCCAGAAGTTAGATCAGATGGCAAATTGGATTTGGTGCTAGGTCTTTCCCTTTAGGTTTTACCCCAACAATGTTTTCATTAGTTTCGCTCACTCTCGAAATCAAGCATTTTACAGCAGGTTGGAGCAGCCTGTATCTCAGCACAGGAATAAGGTAGGGAAGAATTCTAAGGATCATTTTGACTGCCTCCAGAAGTTAGATCAGATGGCAAATTGGATTTGGTGCTAGGTCTTTCCCTTTAGGTTTTACCCCAACAATGTTTTCATTAGTTTCGCTCACTCTCGAAATCAAGCATTTTACAGCAGGTTGGAGCAGCCTGTATCTCAGCACAGGAATAAGGTAGGGAAGAATTCTAAGGATCATTTTGACTGCCTCCAGAAGTTAGATCAGATGGCAAATTGGATTTGGTGCTAGGTCTTTCCCTTTAGGTTTTACCCCAACAATGTTTTCATTAGTTTCGCTCACTCTCGAAATCAAGCATTTTACAGCAGGTTGGAGCAGCCTGTATCTCAGCACAGGAATAAGGTAGGGAAGAATTCAAATACTCATTTTGACTGCCTCCAGAAGTTAGATCAGATGGCAAATTGGATTTGGTGCTAGGTCTTTCCCTTTAGGTTTTACCCCAACAATGTTTTCATTAGTTTCGCTCACTCTCGAAATCAAGCATTTTACAGCAGGTTGGAGCAGCCTGTATCTCAGTACAGGAATAAGGTAGGGAAGAATTCAAATACTCATTTTGACTGCCTCCAGAAGTTAGATCAGATGGCAAATTGGATTTGGTGCTAGGTCTTTCCCTTTAGGTTTTACCCCAACAATGTTTTCATTAGTTTCGCTCACTCTCGAAATCAAGCATTTTACAGCAGGTTGGAGCAGCCTGTATCTCAGCACAGGAATAAGGTAGGGAAGAATTCTAAGGATCATTTTGACTGCCTCCAGAAGTTAGATCAGATGGCAAATTGGATTTGGTGCTAGGTCTTTCCCTTTAGGTTTTACCCCAACAATGTTTTCATTAGTTTCGCTCACTCTCGAAATCAAGCATTTTACAGCAGGTTGGAGCAGCCTGTATCTCAGCACAGGAATAAGGTAGGGAAGAATTCTAAGGATCATTTTGACTGCCTCCAGAAGTTAGATCAGATGGCAAATTGGATTTGGTGCTAGGTCTTTCCCTTTAGGTTTTACCCCAACAATGTTTTCATTAGTTTCGCTCACTCTCGAAATCAAGCATTTTACAGCAGGTTGGAGCAGCCTGTATCTCAGCACAGGAATAAGGTAGGGAAGAATTCTAAGGATCATTTTGACTGCCTCCAGAAGTTAGATCAGATGGCCAATGCAATTTGGTGCTAGGCCTTTCCCTTTAGGTTTTACCCCAACAATGTTTTCATTAGTTTCGCTCACTCTCGAAATCAAGCATTTTACAGCAGGTTGGAGCAGCCTGTATCTCAGCACAGGAATAAGGTAGGGAAGAATTCTAAGGATCATTTTGACTGCCTCCAGAAGTTAGATCAGATGGCAAATTGGATTTGGTGCTAGGTCTTTCCCTTTAGGTTTTACCCCAACAATGTTTTCATTAGTTTCGCTCACTCTCGAAATCAAGCATTTTACAGCAGGTTGGAGCAGCCTGTATCTCTGCACAGGAATAAGGTAGGGAAGAATTCTAAGGATCATTTTGACTGCCTCCAGAAGTTAGATCAGATGGCAAATTGGATTTGGTGCTAGGTCTTTCCCTTTAGGTTTTACCCCAACAATGTTTTCATTAGTTTCGCTCACTCTCGAAATCAAGCATTTTACAGCAGGTTGGAGCAGCCTGTATCTCAGCACAGGAATAAGGTAGGGAAGAATTCTAAGGATCATTTTGACTGCCTCCAGAAGTTAGATCAGATGGCAAATTGGATTTGGTGCTAGGTCTTTCCCTTTAGGTTTTACCCCAACAATGTTTTCATTAGTTTCGCTCACTCTCGAAATCAAGCATTTTACAGCAGGTTGGAGCAGCCTGTATCTCAGCACAGGAATAAGGTAGGGAAGAATTCTAAGGATCATTTTGACTGCCTCCAGAAGTTAGATCAGATGGCAAATTGGATTTGGTGCTAGGTCTTTCCCTTTAGGTTTTACCCCAACAATGTTTTCATTAGTTTCGCTCACTCTCGAAATCAAGCATTTTACAGCAGGTTGGAGCAGCCTGTATCTCAGCACAGGAATAAGGTAGGGAAGAATTCTAAGGATCATTTTGACTGCCTCCAGAAGTTAGATCAGATGGCAAATTGGATTTGGTGCTAGGTCTTTCCCTTTAGGTTTTACCCCAACAATGTTTTCATTAGTTTCGCTCACTCTCGAAATCAAGCATTTTACAGCAGGTTGGAGCAGCCTGTATCTCAGCACAGGAATAAGGTAGGGAAGAATTCTAAGGATCATTTTGACTGCCTCCAGAAGTTAGATCAGATGGCAAATTGGATTTGGTGCTAGGTCTTTCCCTTTAGGTTTTACCCCAACAATGTTTTCATTAGTTTCGCTCACTCTCGAAATCAAGCATTTTACAGCAGGTTGGAGCAGCCTGTATCTCAGCACAGGAATAAGGTAGGGAAGAATTCAAATACTCATTTTGACTGCCTCCAGAAGTTAGATCAGATGGCAAATTGGATTTGGTGCTAGGTCTTTCCCTTTAGGTTTTACCCCAACAATGTTTTCATTAGTTTCGCTCACTCTCAAAATCAAGCATTTTACAGCAGGTTGGAGCAGCCTGTATCTCAGCACAGGAATAAGGTAGGGAAGAATTCTAAGGATCATTTTGACTGCCTCCAGAAGTTAGATCAGATGGCAAATTGGATTTGGTGCTAGGTCTTTCCCTTTAGGTTTTACCCCAACAATGTTTTCATTAGTTTCGCTCACTCTCGAAATCAAGCATTTTACAGCAGGTTGGAGCAGCCTGTATCTCAGCACAGGAATAAGGTAGGGAAGAATTCTAAGGATCATTTTGACTGCCTCCAGAAGTTAGATCAGATGGCAAATTGGATTTGGTGCTAGGTCTTTCCCTTTAGGTTTTACCCCAACAATGTTTTCATTAGTTTCGCTCACTCTCGAAATCAAGCATTTTACAGCAGGTTGGAGCAGCCTGTATCTCAGCACAGGAATAAGGTAGGGAAGAATTCAAATACTCATTTTGAATGCCTCCAGAAGTTAGATCAGATGGCAAATTGGATTTGGTGCTAGGTCTTTCCCTTTAGGTTTTACCCCAACAATGTTTTCACTAGTTTCGCTCACTCTCGAAATCAAGCATTTTACAGCAGGTTGGAGCAGCCTGTATCTCAGCACAGGAATAAGGTAGGGAAGAATTCTAAGGATCATTTTGACTGCCTCCAGAAGTTAGATCAGATGGCAAATTGGATTTGGTGCTAGGTCTTTCCCTTTAGGTTTTACCCCAACAATGTTTTCATTAGTTTCGCTCACTCTCGAAATCAAGCATTTTACAGCAGGTTGGAGCAGCCTGTATCTCAGCACAGGAATAAGGTAGGGAAGAATTCTAAGGATCATTTTGACTGCCTCCAGAAGTTAGATCAGATGGCAAATTGGATTTGGTGCTAGGTCTTTCCCTTTAGGTTTTACCCCAACAATGTTTTCATTAGTTTCGCTCACTCTCGAAATCAAGCATTTTACAGCAGGTTGGAGCAGCCTGTATCTCAGCACAGGAATAAGGTAGGGAAGAATTCAAATACTCATTTTGAATGCCTCCAGAAGTTAGATCAGATGGCAAATTGGATTTGGTGCTAGGTCTTTCCCTTTAGGTTTTACCCCAACAATGTTTTCACTAGTTTCGCTCACTCTCGAAATCAAGCATTTTACAGCAGGTTGGAGCAGCCTGTATCTCAGCACAGGAATAAGGTAGGGAAGAATTCTAAGGATCATTTTGACTGCCTCCAGAAGTTAGATCAGATGGCAAATTGGATTTGGTGCTAGGTCTTTCCCTTTAGGTTTTACCCCAACAATGTTTTCATTAGTTTCGCTCACTCTCGAAATCAAGCATTTTACAGCAGGTTGGAGCAGCCTGTATCTCAGCACAGGAATAAGGTAGGGAAGAATTCTAAGGATCATTTTGACTGCCTCCAGAAGTTAGATCAGATGGCAAATTGGATTTGGTGCTAGGTCTTTCCCTTTAGGTTTTACCCCAACAATGTTTTCATTAGTTTCACTCACTCTCGAAATCAAGCATTTTACAGCAGGTTGGAGCAGCCTGTATCTCAGCACAGGAATAAGGTAGGGAAGAATTCTAAGGATCATTTTGACTGCCTCCAGAAGTTAGATCAGATGGCAAATTGGATTTGGTGCTAGGTCTTTCCCTTTAGGTTTTACCCCAACAATGTTTTCATTAGTTTCGCTCACTCTCGAAATCAAGCATTTTACAGCAGGTTGGAGCAGCCTGTATCTCAGCACAGGAATAAGGTAGGGAAGAATTCTAAGGATCATTTTGACTGCCTCCAGAAGTTAGATCAGATGGCAAATTGGATTTGGTGCTAGGTCTTTCCCTTTAGGTTTTAGCCCGACAATGTTTTCATTAGTTTCGCTCACTCTCGAAATCAAGCATTTTACAGCAGGTTGGAGCAGCCTGTATCTCAGCACAGGAATAAGGTAGGGAAGAATTCTAAGGATCATTTTGACTGCCTCCAGAAGTTAGATCAGATGGCAAATTGGATTTGGTGCTAGGTCTTTCCCTTTAGGTTTTACCCCAACAATGTTTTCATTAGTTTCGCTCACTCTCGAAATCAAGCATTTTACAGCAGGTTGGAGCAGCCTGTATCTCTGCACAGGAATAAGGTAGGGAAGAATTCTAAGGATCATTTTGACTGCCTCCAGAAGTTAGATCAGATGGCAAATTGGATTTGGTGCTAGGTCTTTCCCTTTAGGTTTTACCCCAACAATGTTTTCATTAGTTTCGCTCACTCTCGAAATCAAGCATTTTACAGCAGGTTGGAGCAGCCTGTATCTCAGCACAGGAATAAGGTAGGGAAGAATTCTAAGGATCATTTTGACTGCCTCCAGAAGTTAGATCAGATGGCAAATTGGATTTGGTGCTAGGTCTTTCCCTTTAGGTTTTACCCCAACAATGTTTTCATTAGTTTCGCTCACTCTCGAAATCAAGCATTTTACAGCAGGTTGGAGCAGCCTGTATCTCAGCACAGGAATAAGGTAGGGAAGAATTCTAAGGATCATTTTGACTGCCTCCAGAAGTTAGATCAGATGGCAAATTGGATTTGGTGCTAGGTCTTTCCCTTTAGGTTTTACCCCAACAATGTTTTCATTAGTTTCGCTCACTCTCGAAATCAAGCATTTTACAGCAGGTTGGAGCAGCCTGTATCTCAGCACAGGAATAAGGTAGGGAAGAATTCTAAGGATCATTTTGACTGCCTCCAGAAGTTAGATCAGATGGCAAATTGGATTTGGTGCTAGGTCTTTCCCTTTAGGTTTTACCCCAACAATGTTTTCATTAGTTTCGCTCACTCTCGAAATCAAGCATTTTACAGCAGGTTGGAGCAGCCTGTATCTCAGCACAGGAATAAGGTAGGGAAGAATTCTAAGGATCATTTTGACTGCCTCCAGAAGTTAGATCAGATGGCAAATTGGATTTGGTGCTAGGTCTTTCCCTTTAGGTTTTAGCCCGACAATGTTTTCATTAGTTTCGCTCACTCTCGAAATCAAGCATTTTACAGCAGGTTGGAGCAGCCTGTATCTCAGCACAGGAATAAGGTAGGGAAGAATTCTAAGGATCATTTTGACTGCCTCCAGAAGTTAGATCAGATGGCAAATTGGATTTGGTGCTAGGTCTTTCCCTTTAGGTTTTACCCCAACAATGTTTTCATTAGTTTCGCTCACTCTCGAAATCAAGCATTTTACAGCAGGTTGGAGCAGCCTGTATCTCTGCACAGGAATAAGGTAGGGAAGAATTCTAAGGATCATTTTGACTGCCTCCAGAAGTTAGATCAGATGGCAAATTGGATTTGGTGCTAGGTCTTTCCCTTTAGGTTTTACCCCAACAATGTTTTCATTAGTTTCGCTCACTCTCGAAATCAAGCATTTTACAGCAGGTTGGAGCAGCCTGTATCTCAGCACAGGAATAAGGTAGGGAAGAATTCTAAGGATCATTTTGACTGCCTCCAGAAGTTAGATCAGATGGCAAATTGGATTTGGTGCTAGGTCTTTCCCTTTAGGTTTTACCCCAACAATGTTTTCATTAGTTTCGCTCACTCTCGAAATCAAGCATTTTACAGCAGGTTGGAGCAGCCTGTATCTCAGCACAGGAATAAGGTAGGGAAGAATTCTAAGGATCATTTTGACTGCCTCCAGAAGTTAGATCAGATGGCAAATTGGATTTGGTGCTAGGTCTTTCCCTTTAGGTTTTACCCCAACAATGTTTTCATTAGTTTCGCTCACTCTCGAAATCAAGCATTTTACAGCAGGTTGGAGCAGCCTGTATCTCAGCACAGGAATAAGGTAGGGAAGAATTCAAATACTCATTTTGACTGCCTCCAGAAGTTAGATCAGATGGCAAATTGGATTTGGTGCTAGGTCTTTCCCTTTAGGTTTTACCCCAACAATGTTTTCATTAGTTTCGCTCACTCTCGAAATCAAGCATTTTACAGCAGGTTGGAGCAGCCTGTATCTCAGTACAGGAATAAGGTAGGGAAGAATTCAAATACTCATTTTGACTGCCTCCAGAAGTTAGATCAGATGGCAAATTGGATTTGGTGCTAGGTCTTTCCCTTTAGGTTTTACCCCAACAATGTTTTCATTAGTTTCGCTCACTCTCGAAATCAAGCATTTTACAGCAGGTTGGAGCAGCCTGTATCTCAGCACAGGAATAAGGTAGGGAAGAATTCTAAGGATCATTTTGACTGCCTCCAGAAGTTAGATCAGATGGCAAATTGGATTTGGTGCTAGGTCTTTCCCTTTAGGTTTTACCCCAACAATGTTTTCATTAGTTTCGCTCACTCTCGAAATCAAGCATTTTACAGCAGGTTGGAGCAGCCTGTATCTCAGCACAGGAATAAGGTAGGGAAGAATTCTAAGGATCATTTTGACTGCCTCCAGAAGTTAGATCAGATGGCAAATTGGATTTGGTGCTAGGTCTTTCCCTTTAGGTTTTACCCCAACAATGTTTTCATTAGTTTCGCTCACTCTCGAAATCAAGCATTTTACAGCAGGTTGGAGCAGCCTGTATCTCAGCACAGGAATAAGGTAGGGAAGAATTCTAAGGATCATTTTGACTGCCTCCAGAAGTTAGATCAGATGGCAAATTGGATTTGGTGCTAGGTCTTTCCCTTTAGGTTTTACCCCAACAATGTTTTCATTAGTTTCGCTCACTCTCGAAATCAAGCATTTTACAGCAGGTTGGAGCAGCCTGTATCTCAGCACAGGAATAAGGTAGGGAAGAATTCAAATACTCATTTTGACTGCCTCCAGAAGTTAGATCAGATGGCAAATTGGATTTGGTGCTAGGTCTTTCCCTTTAGGTTTTACCCCAACAATGTTTTCATTAGTTTCGCTCACTCTCAAAATCAAGCATTTTACAGCAGGTTGGAGCAGCCTGTATCTCAGCACAGGAATAAGGTAGGGAAGAATTCTAAGGATCATTTTGACTGCCTCCAGAAGTTAGATCAGATGGCAAATTGGATTTGGTGCTAGGTCTTTCCCTTTAGGTTTTACCCCAACAATGTTTTCATTAGTTTCGCTCACTCTCGAAATCAAGCATTTTACAGCAGGTTGGAGCAGCCTGTATCTCAGCACAGGAATAAGGTAGGGAAGAATTCTAAGGATCATTTTGACTGCCTCCAGAAGTTAGATCAGATGGCAAATTGGATTTGGTGCTAGGTCTTTCCCTTTAGGTTTTACCCCAACAATGTTTTCATTAGTTTCGCTCACTCTCGAAATCAAGCATTTTACAGCAGGTTGGAGCAGCCTGTATCTCAGCACAGGAATAAGGTAGGGAAGAATTCAAATACTCATTTTGAATGCCTCCAGAAGTTAGATCAGATGGCAAATTGGATTTGGTGCTAGGTCTTTCCCTTTAGGTTTTACCCCAACAATGTTTTCACTAGTTTCGCTCACTCTCGAAATCAAGCATTTTACAGCAGGTTGGAGCAGCCTGTATCTCAGCACAGGAATAAGGTAGGGAAGAATTCTAAGGATCATTTTGACTGCCTCCAGAAGTTAGATCAGATGGCAAATTGGATTTGGTGCTAGGTCTTTCCCTTTAGGTTTTACCCCAACAATGTTTTCATTAGTTTCGCTCACTCTCGAAATCAAGCATTTTACAGCAGGTTGGAGCAGCCTGTATCTCAGCACAGGAATAAGGTAGGGAAGAATTCTAAGGATCATTTTGACTGCCTCCAGAAGTTAGATCAGATGGCAAATTGGATTTGGTGCTAGGTCTTTCCCTTTAGGTTTTACCCCAACAATGTTTTCATTAGTTTCACTCACTCTCGAAATCAAGCATTTTACAGCAGGTTGGAGCAGCCTGTATCTCAGCACAGGAATAAGGTAGGGAAGAATTCTAAGGATCATTTTGACTGCCTCCAGAAGTTAGATCAGATGGCAAATTGGATTTGGTGCTAGGTCTTTCCCTTTAGGTTTTACCCCAACAATGTTTTCATTAGTTTCGCTCACTCTCGAAATCAAGCATTTTACAGCAGGTTGGAGCAGCCTGTATCTCAGCACAGGAATAAGGTAGGGAAGAATTCTAAGGATCATTTTGACTGCCTCCAGAAGTTAGATCAGATGGCAAATTGGATTTGGTGCTAGGTCTTTCCCTTTAGGTTTTACCCCAACAATGTTTTCATTAGTTTCGCTCACTCTCGAAATCAAGCATTTTACAGCAGGTTGGAGCAGCCTGTATCTCAGCACAGGAATAAGGTAGGGAAGAATTCTAAGGATCATTTTGACTGCCTCCAGAAGTTAGATCAGATGGCAAATTGGATTTGGTGCTAGGTCTTTCCCTTTAGGTTTTACCCCAACAATGTTTTCATTAGTTTCGCTCACTCTCGAAATCAAGCATTTTACAGCAGGTTGGAGCAGCCTGTATCTCTGCACAGGAATAAGGTAGGGAAGAATTCTAAGGATCATTTTGACTGCCTCCAGAAGTTAGATCAGATGGCAAATTGGATTTGGTGCTAGGTCTTTCCCTTTAGGTTTTACCCCAACAATGTTTTCATTAGTTTCGCTCACTCTCGAAATCAAGCATTTTACAGCAGGTTGGAGCAGCCTGTATCTCAGCACAGGAATAAGGTAGGGAAGAATTCTAAGGATCATTTTGACTGCCTCCAGAAGTTAGATCAGATGGCTAATTGGATTTGGTGCTAGGTCTTTCCCTTTAGGTTTTACCCCAACAATGTTTTCATTAGTTTCGCTCACTCTCGAAATCAAGCATTTTACAGCAGGTTGGAGCAGCCTGTATCTCAGCACAGGAATAAGGTAGGGAAGAATTCTAAGGATCATTTTGACTGCCTCCAGAAGTTAGATCAGATGGCCAATGCAATTTGGTGCTAGGCCTTTCCCTTTAGGTTTTACCCCAACAATGTTTTCATTAGTTTCGCTCACTCTCGAAATCAAGCATTTTACAGCAGGTTGGAGCAGCCTGTATCTCAGCACAGGAATAAGGTAGGGAAGAATTCTAAGGATCATTTTGACTGCCTCCAGAAGTTAGATCAGATGGCAAATTGGATTTGGTGCTAGGTCTTTCCCTTTAGGTTTTACCCCAACAATGTTTTCATTAGTTTCGCTCACTCTCGAAATCAAGCATTTTACAGCAGGTTGGAGCAGCCTGTATCTCAGCACAGGAATAAGGTAGGGAAGAATTCTAAGGATCATTTTGACTGCCTCCAGAAGTTAGATCAGATGGCCAATGCAATTTGGTGCTAGGACTTTCCCTTTAGGTTTTACCCCAACAATGTTTTCATTAGTTTCGCTCACTCTCGAAATCAAGCATTTTACAGCAGGTTGGAGCAGCCTGTATCTCAGCACAGGAATAAGGTAGGGAAGAATTCTAAGGATCATTTTGACTGCCTCCAGAAGTTAGATCAGATGGCAAATTGGATTTGGTGCTAGGTCTTTCCCTTTAGGTTTTACCCCAACAATGTTTTCATTAGTTTCGCTCACTCTCGAAATCAAGCATTTTACAGCAGGTTGGAGCAGCCTGTATCTCAGCACAGGAATAAGGTAGGGAAGAATTCTAAGGATCATTTTGACTGCCTCCAGAAGTTAGATCAGATGGCAAATTGGATTTGGTGCTAGGTCTTTCCCTTTAGGTTTTACCCCAACAATGTTTTCATTAGTTTCGCTCACTCTCGAAATCAAGCATTTTACAGCAGGTTGGAGCAGCCTGTATCTCAGCACAGGAATAAGGTAGGGAAGAATTCTAAGGATCATTTTGACTGCCTCCAGAAGTTAGATCAGATGGCAAATTGGATTTGGTGCTAGGTCTTTCCCTTTAGGTTTTACCCCAACAATGTTTTCATTAGTTTCGCTCACTCTCGAAATCAAGCGTTTTACAGCAGGTTGGAGCAGCCTGTATCTCAGCACAGGAATAAGGTAGGGAAGAATTCTAAGGATCATTTTGACTGCCTCCAGAAGTTAGATCAGATGGCAAATTGGATTTGGTGCTAGGTCTTTCCCTTTAGGTTTTACCCCAACAATGTTTTCATTAGTTTCGCTCACTCTCGAAATCAAGCATTTTACAGCAGGTTGGAGCAGCCTGTATCTCAGCACAGGAATAAGGTAGGGAAGAATTCTAAGGATCATTTTGACTGCCTCCAGAAGTTAGATCAGATGGCAAATTGGATTTGGTGCTAGGTCTTTCCCTTTAGGTTTTAGCCCAACAATGTTTTCATTAGTTTCGCTCACTCTCGAAATCAAGCATTTTACAGCAGGTTGGAGCAGCCTGTATCTCAGTACACGAATTAGGTAGGGAAGAATTCAAATACTCATTTTGACTGCCTCCAGAAGTTAGATCAGATGGCAAATTGGATTTGGTGCTAGGTCTTTCCCTTTAGGTTTTTACCCCAACAATGTTTTCATTAGTTTCGCTCACTCTCGAAATCAAGCATTTTACAGCAGGTTGGAGCAGCCTGTATCTCAGCACAGGAATAAGGTAGGGAAGAATTCTAAGGATCATTTTGACTGCCTCCAGAAGTTAGATCAGATGGCAAATTGGATTTGGTGCTAGGTCTTTCCCTTTAGGTTTTACCCCAACAATGTTTTCATTAGTTTCGCTCACTCTTGAAATCAAGCATTTTACAGCAGGTTGGAGCAGCCTGTATCTCAGCACAGGAATAAGGTAGGGAAGAATTCTAAGGATCATTTTGACTGCCTCCAGAAGTTAGATCAGATGGCAAATTGGATTTGGTGCTAGGTCTTTCCCTTTAGGTTTTACCCCAACAATGTTTTCATTAGTTTCGCTCACTCTCGAAATCAAGCATTTTACAGCAGGTTGGAGCAGCCTGTATCTCAGCACAGGAATAAGGTAGGGAAGAATTCTAAGGATCATTTTGACTGCCTCCAGAAGTTAGATCAGATGGCAAATTGGATTTGGTGCTAGGTCTTTCCCTTTAGGTTTTACCCCAACAATGTTTTCACTAGTTTCGCTCACTCTCGAAATCAAGCATTTTACAGCAGGTTGGAGCAGCCTGTATCTCAGCACAGGAATAAGGTAGGGAAGAATTCAAATACTCATTTTGACTGCCTCCAGAAGTTAGATCAGATGGCAAATTGGATTTGGTGCTAGGTCTTTCCCTTTAGGTTTTACCCCAACAATGTTTTCATTAGTTTCGCTCACTCTCGAAATCAAGCATTTTACAGCAGGTTGGAGCAGCCTGTATCTCAGCACAGGAATAAGGTAGGGAAGAATTCAAATACTCATTTTGACTGCCTCCAGAAGTTAGATCAGATGGCAAATTGGATTTGGTGCTAGGTCTTTCCCTTTAGGTTTTACCCCAACAATGTTTTCATTAGTTTCGCTCACTCTCGAAATCAAGCATTTTACAGCAGGTTGGAGCAGCCTGTATCTCAGCACAGGAATAAGGTAGGGAAGAATTCTAAGGATCATTTTGACTGCCTCCAGAAGTTAGATCAGATGGCAAATTGGATTTGGTGCTAGGCCTTTCCCTTTAGGTTTTACCCCAACAATGTTTTCATTAGTTTCGCTCACTCTCGAAATCAAGCATTTTACAGCAGGTTGGAGCAGCCTGTATCTCAGCACAGGAATAAGGTAGGGAAGAATTCTAAGGATCATTTTGACTGCCTCCAGAAGTTAGATCAGATGGCAAATTGGATTTGGTGCTAGGTCTTTCCCTTTAGGTTTTACCCCAACAATGTTTTCATTAGTTTCGCTCACTCTCGAAATCAAGCATTTTACAGTAGGTTGGAGCAGCCTGTATCTCAGCACAGGAATAAGGTAGGGAAGAATTCAAATACTCATTTTGACTGCCTCCAGAAGTTAGATCAGATGGCAAATTGGATTTGGTGCTAGGTCTTTCCCTTTAGGTTTTACCCCAACAATGTTTTCATTAGTTTCGCTCACTCTCGAAATCAAGCATTTTACAGCAGGTTGGAGCAGCCTGTATCTCAGCACAGGAATAAGGTAGGGAAGAATTCTAAGGATCATTTTGACTGCCTCCAGAAGTTAGATCAGATGGCAAATTGGATTTGGTGCTAGGTCTTTCCCTTTAGGTTTTACCCCAACAATGTTTTCATTAGTTTCGCTCACTCTCGAAATCAAGCATTTTACAGCAGGTTGGAGCAGCCTGTATCTCAGCACAGGAATAAGGTAGGGAAGAATTCTAAGGATCATTTTGACTGCCTCCAGAAGTTAGATCAGATGGCAAATTGGATTTGGTGCTAGGTCTTTCCCTTTAGGTTTTACCCCAACAATGTTTTCATTAGTTTCGCTCACTCTCGAAATCAAGCATTTTACAGCAGGTTGGAGCAGCCTGTATCTCAGCACAGGAATAAGGTAGGGAAGAATTCTAAGGATCATTTTGACTGCCTCCAGAAGTTAGATCAGATGGCAAATTGGATTTGGTGCTAGGTCTTTCCCTTTAGGTTTTACCCCAACAATGTTTTCATTAGTTTCGCTCACTCTCGAAATCAAGCATTTTACAGCAGGTTGGAGCAGCCTGTATCTCAGCACAGGAATAAGGTAGGGAAGAATTCTAAGGATCATTTTGACTGCCTCCAGAAGTTAGATCAGATGGCAAATTGGATTTGGTGCTAGGTCTTTCCCTTTAGGTTTTACCCCAACAATGTTTTCATTAGTTTCGCTCACTCTCGAAATCAAGCATTTTACAGCAGGTTGGAGCAGCCTGTATCTCAGCACAGGAATAAGGTAGGGAAGAATTCAAATACTCATTTTGACTGCCTCCAGAAGTTAGATCAGATGGCAAATTGGATTTGGTGCTAGGTCTTTCCCTTTAGGTTTTACCCCAACAATGTTTTCATTAGTTTCGCTCACTCTCGAAATCAAGCATTTTACAGCAGGTTGGAGCAGCCTGTATCTCAGCACAGGAATAAGGTAGGGAAGAATTCTAAGGATCATTTTGACTGCCTCCAGAAGTTAGATCAGATGGCAAATTGGATTTGGTGCTAGGTCTTTCCCTTTAGGTTTTACCCCAACAATGTTTTCATTAGTTTCGCTCACTCTCGAAATCAAGCATTTTACAGCAGGTTGGAGCAGCCTGTATCTCAGCACAGGAATAAGGTAGGGAAGAATTCAAATACTCATTTTGACTGCCTCCAGAAGTTAGATCAGATGGCAAATTGGATTTGGTGCTAGGTCTTTCCCTTTAGGTTTTACCCCAACAATGTTTTCATTAGTTTCGCTCACTCTCGAAATCAAGCATTTTACAGCAGGTTGGAGCAGCCTGTATCTCAGCACAGGAATAAGGTAGGGAAGAATTCTAAGGATCATTTTGACTGCCTCCAGAAGTTAGATCAGATGGCAAATTGGATTTGGTGCTAGGTCTTTCCCTTTAGGTTTTACCCCAACAATGTTTTCATTAGTTTCGCTCACTCTCGAAATCAAGCATTTTACAGCAGGTTGGAGCAGCCTGTATCTCAGCACAGGAATAAGGTAGGGAAGAATTCAAATACTCATTTTGACTGCCTCCAGAAGTTAGATCAGATGGCAAATTGGATTTGGTGCTAGGTCTTTCCCTTTAGGTTTTACCCCAACAATGTTTTCATTAGTTTCGCTCACTCTCGAAATCAAGCATTTTACAGCAGGTTGGAGCAGCCTGTATCTCAGTACAGGAATTAGGTAGGGAAGAATTCAAATACTCATTTTGACTGCCTCCAGAAGTTAGATCAGATGGCAAATTGGATTTGGTGCTAGGTCTTTCCCTTTAGGTTTTACCCCAACAATGTTTTCATTAGTTTCGCTCACTCTCGAAATCAAGCATTTTACAGCAGGTTGGAGCAGCCTGTATCTCAGCACAGGAATAAGGTAGGGAAGAATTCTAAGGATCATTTTGACTGCCTCCAGAAGTTAGATCAGATGGCAAATTGGATTTGGTGCTAGGTCTTTCCCTTTAGGTTTTACCCCAACAATGTTTTCATTAGTTTCGCTCACTCTCGAAATCAAGCATTTTACAGCAGGTTGGAGCAGCCTGTATCTCAGCACAGGAATAAGGTAGGGAAGAATTCAAATACTCATTTTGACTGCCTCCAGAAGTTAGATCAGATGGCAAATTGGATTTGGTGCTAGGTCTTTCCCTTTAGGTTTTACCCCAACAATGTTTTCATTAGTTTCGCTCACTCTCGAAATCAAGCATTTTACAGCAGGTTGGAGCAGCCTGTATCTCAGCACAGGAATAAGGTAGGGAAGAATTCTAAGGATCATTTTGACTGCCTCCAGAAGTTAGATCAGATGGCAAATTGGATTTGGTGCTAGGTCTTTCCCTTTAGGTTTTACCCCAACAATGTTTTCATTAGTTTCGCTCACTCTCGAAATCAAGCATTTTACAGCAGGTTGGAGCAGCCTGTATCTCAGCACAGGAATAAGGTAGGGAAGAATTCTAAGGATCATTTTGACTGCCTCCAGAAGTTAGATCAGATGGCAAATTGGATTTGGTGCTAGGTCTTTCCCTTTAGGTTTTACCCCAACAATGTTTTCATTAGTTTCGCTCACTCTCGAAATCAAGCATTTTACAGCAGGTTGGAGCAGCCTGTATCTCAGCACAGGAATAAGGTAGGGAAGAATTCTAAGGATCATTTTTGACTGCCTCCAGAAGTTAGATCAGATGGCAAATTGGATTTGGTGCTAGGTCTTTCCCTTTAGGTTTTACCCCAACAATGTTTTCATTAGTTTCGCTCACTCTCGAAATCAAGCATTTTACAGCAGGTTGGAGCAGCCTGTATCTCAGCACAGGAATAAGGTAGGGAAGAATTCTAAGGATCATTTTGACTGCCTCCAGAAGTTAGATCAGATGGCAAATTGGATTTGGTGCTAGGTCTTTCCCTTTAGGTTTTACCCCAACAATGTTTTCATTAGTTTCGCTCACTCTCGAAATCAAGCATTTTACAGCAGGTTGGAGCAGCCTGTATCTCAGCACAGGAATAAGGTAGGGAAGAATTCAAATACTCATTTTGACTGCCTCCAGAAGTTAGATCAGATGGCAAATTGGATTTGGTGCTAGGTCTTTCCCTTTAGGTTTTACCCCAACAATGTTTTCATTAGTTTCGCTCACTCTCGAAATCAAGCATTTTACAGCAGGTTGGAGCAGCCTGTATCTCAGTACAGGAATAAGGTAGGGAAGAATTCAAATACTCATTTTGACTGCCTCCAGAAGTTAGATCAGATGGCAAATTGGATTTGGTGCTAGGTCTTTCCCTTTAGGTTTTACCCCAACAATGTTTTCATTAGTTTCGCTCACTCTCGAAATCAAGCATTTTACAGCAGGTTGGAGCAGCCTGTATCTCAGCACAGGAATAAGGTAGGGAAGAATTCTAAGGATCATTTTGACTGCCTCCAGAAGTTAGATCAGATGGCAAATTGGATTTGGTGCTAGGTCTTTCCCTTTAGGTTTTACCCCAACAATGTTTTCATTAGTTTCGCTCACTCTCGAAATCAAGCATTTTACAGCAGGTTGGAGCAGCCTGTATCTCAGCACAGGAATAAGGTAGGGAAGAATTCTAAGGATCATTTTGACTGCCTCCAGAAGTTAGATCAGATGGCAAATTGGATTTGGTGCTAGGTCTTTCCCTTTAGGTTTTACCCCAACAATGTTTTCATTAGTTTCGCTCACTCTCGAAATCAAGCATTTTACAGCAGGTTGGAGCAGCCTGTATCTCAGCACAGGAATAAGGTAGGGAAGAATTCTAAGGATCATTTTGACTGCCTCCAGAAGTTAGATCAGATGGCCAATGCAATTTGGTGCGAGGCCTTTCCCTTTAGGTTTTACCCCAACAATGTTTTCATTAGTTTCGCTCACTCTCGAAATCAAGCATTTTACAGCAGGTTGGAGCAGCCTGTATCTCAGCACAGGAATAAGGTAGGGAAGAATTCTAAGGATCATTTTGACTGCCTCCAGAAGTTAGATCAGATGGCAAATTGGATTTGGTGCTAGGTCTTTCCCTTTAGGTTTTACCCCAACAATGTTTTCATTAGTTTCGCTCACTCTCGAAATCAAGCATTTTACAGCAGGTTGGAGCAGCCTGTATCTCTGCACAGGAATAAGGTAGGGAAGAATTCTAAGGATCATTTTGACTGCCTCCAGAAGTTAGATCAGATGGCAAATTGGATTTGGTGCTAGGTCTTTCCCTTTAGGTTTTACCCCAACAATGTTTTCATTAGTTTCGCTCACTCTCGAAATCAAGCATTTTACAGCAGGTTGGAGCAGCCTGTATCTCAGCACAGGAATAAGGTAGGGAAG
Organism: Melanerpes formicivorus; assembly: GCF_026170545.1. Classification (NCBI taxonomy): domain Eukaryota; kingdom Metazoa; phylum Chordata; class Aves; order Piciformes; family Picidae; genus Melanerpes; species Melanerpes formicivorus. The sequence continues at coordinate 16,523 of NW_027144024.1, read as the reverse complement.
AATTCTAAGGATCATTTTGACTGCCTCCAGAAGTTAGATCAGATGGCAAATTGGATTTGGTGCTAGGTCTTTCCCTTTAGGTTTTACCCCAACAATGTTTTCATTAGTTTCGCTCACTCTCGAAATCAAGCATTTTACAGCAGGTTGGAGCAGCCTGTATCTCAGCACAGGAATAAGGTAGGGAAGAATTCTAAGGATCATTTTGACTGCCTCCAGAAGTTAGATCAGATGGCAAATTGGATTTGGTGCTAGGTCTTTCCCTTTAGGTTTTACCCCAACAATGTTTTCATTAGTTTCGCTCACTCTCGAAATCAAGCATTTTACAGCAGGTTGGAGCAGCCTGTATCTCAGCACAGGAATAAGGTAGGGAAGAATTCTAAGGATCATTTTGACTGCCTCCAGAAGTTAGATCAGATGGCAAATTGGATTTGGTGCTAGGTCTTTCCCTTTAGGTTTTACCCCAACAATGTTTTCATTAGTTTCGCTCACTCTCGAAATCAAGCATTTTACAGCAGGTTGGAGCAGCCTGTATCTCAGCACAGGAATAAGGTAGGGAAGAATTCTAAGGATCATTTTGACTGCCTCCAGAAGTTAGATCAGATGGCAAATTGGATTTGGTGCTAGGTCTTTCCCTTTAGGTTTTACCCCAACAATGTTTTCATTAGTTTCGCTCACTCTCGAAATCAAGCATTTTACAGCAGGTTGGAGCAGCCTGTATCTCAGCACAGGAATAAGGTAGGGAAGAATTCTAAGGATCATTTTGACTGCCTCCAGAAGTTAGATCAGATGGCAAATTGGATTTGGTGCTAGGTCTTTCCCTTTAGGTTTTACCCCAACAATGTTTTCATTAGTTTCGCTCACTCTCAAAATCAAGCATTTTACAGCAGGTTGGAGCAGCCTGTATCTCAGCACAGGAATAAGGTAGGGAAGAATTCTAAGGATCATTTTGACTGCCTCCAGAAGTTAGATCAGATGGCAAATTGGATTTGGTGCTAGGTCTTTCCCTTTAGGTTTTACCCCAACAATGTTTTCATTAGTTTCGCTCACTCTCGAAATCAAGCATTTTACAGCAGGTTGGAGCAGCCTGTATCTCAGCACAGGAATAAGGTAGGGAAGAATTCTAAGGATCATTTTGACTGCCTCCAGAAGTTAGATCAGATGGCAAATTGGATTTGGTGCTAGGTCTTTCCCTTTAGGTTTTACCCCAACAATGTTTTCATTAGTTTCGCTCACTCTCGAAATCAAGCATTTTACAGCAGGTTGGAGCAGCCTGTATCTCAGCACAGGAATAAGGTAGGGAAGAATTCAAATACTCATTTTGAATGCCTCCAGAAGTTAGATCAGATGGCAAATTGGATTTGGTGCTAGGTCTTTCCCTTTAGGTTTTACCCCAACAATGTTTTCACTAGTTTCGCTCACTCTCGAAATCAAGCATTTTACAGCAGGTTGGAGCAGCCTGTATCTCAGCACAGGAATAAGGTAGGGAAGAATTCAAATACTCATTTTGACTGCCTCCAGAAGTTAGATCAGATGGCAAATTGGATTTGGTGCTAGGTCTTTCCCTTTAGGTTTTACCCCAACAATGTTTTCATTAGTTTCGCTCACTCTCGAAATCAAGCATTTTACAGCAGGTTGGAGCAGCCTGTATCTCAGCACAGGAATAAGGTAGGGAAGAATTCAAATACTCATTTTGACTGCCTCCAGAAGTTAGATCAGATGGCAAATTGGATTTGGTGCTAGGTCTTTCCCTTTAGGTTTTACCCCAACAATGTTTTCATTAGTTTCACTCACTCTCGAAATCAAGCATTTTACAGCAGGTTGGAGCAGCCTGTATCTCAGCACAGGAATAAGGTAGGGAAGAATTCTAAGGATCATTTTGACTGCCTCCAGAAGTTAGATCAGATGGCAAATTGGATTTGGTGCTAGGTCTTTCCCTTTAGGTTTTACCCCAACAATGTTTTCATTAGTTTCGCTCACTCTCGAAATCAAGCATTTTACAGCAGGTTGGAGCAGCCTGTATCTCAGCACAGGAATAAGGTAGGGAAGAATTCTAAGGATCATTTTGACTGCCTCCAGAAGTTAGATCAGATGGCAAATTGGATTTGGTGCTAGGTCTTTCCCTTTAGGTTTTAGCCCAACAATGTTTTCATTAGTTTCGCTCACTCTCGAAATCAAGCATTTTACAGCAGGTTGGAGCAGCCTGTATCTCAGCACAGGAATAAGGTAGGGAAGAATTCAAATACTCATTTTGACTGCCTCCAGAAGTTAGATCAGATGGCAAATTGGATTTGGTGCTAGGTCTTTCCCTTTAGGTTTTACCCCAACAATGTTTTCATTAGTTTCGCTCACTCTCGAAATCAAGCATTTTACAGCAGGTTGGAGCAGCCTGTATCTCAGCACAGGAATAAGGTAGGGAAGAATTCTAAGGATCATTTTGACTGCCTCCAGAAGTTAGATCAGATGGCAAATTGGATTTGGTGCTAGGTCTTTCCCTTTAGGTTTTACCCCAACAATGTTTTCATTAGTTTCGCTCACTCTCGAAATCAAGCATTTTACAGCAGGTTGGAGCAGCCTGTATCTCAGCACAGGAATAAGGTAGGGAAGAATTCTAAGGATCATTTTGACTGCCTCCAGAAGTTAGATCAGATGGCAAATTGGATTTGGTGCTAGGTCTTTCCCTTTAGGTTTTACCCCAACAATGTTTTCATTAGTTTCGCTCACTCTCGAAATCAAGCATTTTACAGCAGGTTGGAGCAGCCTGTATCTCAGCACAGGAATAAGGTAGGGAAGAATTCTAAGGATCATTTTGACTGCCTCCAGAAGTTAGATCAGATGGCCAATGCAATTTGGTGCTAGGCCTTTCCCTTTAGGTTTTACCCCAACAATGTTTTCATTAGTTTCGCTCACTCTCGAAATCAAGCATTTTACAGCAGGTTGGAGCAGCCTGTATCTCAGCACAGGAATAAGGTAGGGAAGAATTCTAAGGATCATTTTGACTGCCTCCAGAAGTTAGATCAGATGGCAAATTGGATTTGGTGCTAGGTCTTTCCCTTTAGGTTTTACCCCAACAATGTTTTCATTAGTTTCGCTCACTCTCGAAATCAAGCATTTTACAGCAGGTTGGAGCAGCCTGTATCTCAGCACAGGAATAAGGTAGGGAAGAATTCTAAGGATCATTTTGACTGCCTCCAGAAGTTAGATCAGATGGCCAATGCAATTTGGTGCTAGGACTTTCCCTTTAGGTTTTACCCCAACAATGTTTTCATTAGTTTCGCTCACTCTCGAAATCAAGCATTTTACAGCAGGTTGGAGCAGCCTGTATCTCAGCACAGGAATAAGGTAGGGAAGAATTCTAAGGATCATTTTGACTGCCTCCAGAAGTTAGATCAGATGGCAAATTGGATTTGGTGCTAGGTCTTTCCCTTTAGGTTTTACCCCAACAATGTTTTCATTAGTTTCGCTCACTCTCGAAATCAAGCATTTTACAGCAGGTTGGAGCAGCCTGTATCTCAGCACAGGAATAAGGTAGGGAAGAATTCTAAGGATCATTTTGACTGCCTCCAGAAGTTAGATCAGATGGCAAATTGGATTTGGTGCTAGGTCTTTCCCTTTAGGTTTTACCCCAACAATGTTTTCATTAGTTTCGCTCACTCTCGAAATCAAGCATTTTACAGCAGGTTGGAGCAGCCTGTATCTCAGCACAGGAATAAGGTAGGGAAGAATTCTAAGGATCATTTTGACTGCCTCCAGAAGTTAGATCAGATGGCAAATTGGATTTGGTGCTAGGTCTTTCCCTTTAGGTTTTACCCCAACAATGTTTTCATTAGTTTCGCTCACTCTCGAAATCAAGCATTTTACAGCAGGTTGGAGCAGCCTGTATCTCAGCACAGGAATAAGGTAGGGAAGAATTCTAAGGATCATTTTGACTGCCTCCAGAAGTTAGATCAGATGGCAAATTGGATTTGGTGCTAGGTCTTTCCCTTTAGGTTTTACCCCAACAATGTTTTCATTAGTTTCGCTCACTCTCGAAATCAAGCATTTTACAGCAGGTTGGAGCAGCCTGTATCTCAGCACAGGAATAAGGTAGGGAAGAATTCTAAGGATCATTTTGACTGCCTCCAGAAGTTAGATCAGATGGCAAATTGGATTTGGTGCTAGGTCTTTCCCTTTAGGTTTTACCCCAACAATGTTTTCATTAGTTTCGCTCACTCTCGAAATCAAGCATTTTACAGCAGGTTGGAGCAGCCTGTATCTCAGCACAGGAATAAGGTAGGGAAGAATTCTAAGGATCATTTTGACTGCCTCCAGAAGTTAGATCAGATGGCAAATTGGATTTGGTGCTAGGTCTTTCCCTTTAGGTTTTACCCCAACAATGTTTTCATTAGTTTCGCTCACTCTCGAAATCAAGCATTTTACAGCAGGTTGGAGCAGCCTGTATCTCAGCACAGGAATAAGGTAGGGAAGAATTCTAAGGATCATTTTGACTGCCTCCAGAAGTTAGATCAGATGGCAAATTGGATTTGGTGCTAGGTCTTTCCCTTTAGGTTTTACCCCAACAATGTTTTCATTAGTTTCGCTCACTCTCGAAATCAAGCATTTTATTAGAATAAACCTTTATTAGAATAAACCTTTATTAGAATAAACCAAACCAGGTTGGAAGAGACCTTCAAGATCATCGTGTCCAACCCATCAACCAATCCAACCCACCCAAACAGCTAACCCATGGCACCAAGCACCCCGTCAAGTCTCCTTCTGAACACCTTCAATGACGGCGACTCCACCACCTCCCCGGGCAACCCGTTCCATAGCGCAATCACTCTTTCTGTATAGAACTTCTTCCTAACATCCAACCTGAACCTCCCCTGGCGCAGCTTGAGACTGTGTCCTCTTGTTCTGGTACTGGGTGTCTGGGAGAAGAGACCATCATCAGCCTGTCTACAACCTCCCTTCAGGTAGTTGTAGAGAGTGATAAGGTCACCCCTAAGTCTCCTCTTCTCCAGGCTAAGCAGCCCCAGCTCCCTCAGCCTCTCCTCATAGGGCTTGTGTTCCAAACCCCTCACCAACTTTGTTGCTCTTCTCTGGACTCGTTCCAGCAAGTCAACATCCTTCCTAAACTGAGGGGCCCAGAACTGGACACAGTACTCGAGGTGTGGCCTAACCAGTGCAGTGTACAGGGGCAGAATGACCTCCCTGCTCCTGCTGGCCACACTGTTCTTGATGCAGGCCAGGATGCCATTGGCCCTCTTGGCTGCCTGGGCACACTGCAGGCTCATGTTAAGCCTACCATCAACCAGCACCCCCAGATCCCTCTCTGCCTGGCTGCTCTCTAGCCACTCTGACCCCAGCCTGTAGCACTGCATGGGGTTGTTGTGGCCAATGTGCAGAACCCGGCATTTGGATGTGTTAAATCTCATGCCGTTGGATTCTGCCCATCTGTCCAGCCTGTCGAGGTCTCTCTGCAGAGCCTCTCTACCCTCCAGCAGATCAACTCTTGCCCCCAGCTTGGTGTCGTCAGCAAATTTACTGATGATGGACTCAATGCCCTCATCCAGATCATCAATAAAGATGTTAAAGAGCACAGGGCCCAGCACTGATCCTTGGGGCACACCACTAGTGACTGGTTGCCAGCTGGATGTGGCACCATTCACCACCACTCTCTGGGCTCGGCCCTCCAGCCAGTTCCTAACCCATCGCAGTGTGCTCCCGTCCAAGCCATGGGCTGACAGCTTGGCCAGCAGTTTGCTATGGGGGACGGTGTCAAAGGCCTTGCTGAGGTCCAGGTAGACTACATCAACAGGCCTCCCCACATCCACCAGGCGGGTCACCTGATCATAGAAGGAGATCAGGTTGGTCAGGCAGGACCTGCCCTTCCTAAATCCATGCTGGCTAGGCCTGATCCCTTGGCCATCCTGTAAGTGTTGTGTTATTGAACTCAGGATGACCTGTTCCATGATCTTGCCTGGCACTGAGGTCAGGCTGACAGGCCTGTAATTCCCTGGCTCATCCAACCGGCCCTTCTTATGGATGGGCACCACGTTGGCCAGCTTCCAGTCCTCTGGGACCTCGCCAGTGAGCCAGGACTGCTGGAAAATTATGGAGAGTGGCTTGGCCAGCTCATCTGCCAGCTCTCTCAGCACCCTAGGATGAATCCCATCTGGTCCCATGGACTTGTGGGGATCCAAGCTGCTAAGGAGAGTTCCAACTACCGCCTCATGGAACATAGGGAAACTGTGCAGCTCCCTGGCTCCTTCTGCTAGCTCTGCAGACCAGCTGTCAGGAAGACGTTCTGCCCTTCTAGTAAAAATTGAGGCAAAGAAGGTGTTAAGTATCTCTGCCTTTTCCTTATCCTTGGTTACAATGTTCCCCTCCGTATCCACCAAGGAGTGGAGGTTTTCCTTCCCCTTCCTCTTACTATTAATGTATTTATAGAAGGACTTTTTGTTGTCCTTCACAGTAGAGGCCAGTTTAAGTTCCAAGTGTGCTTTTGCCTCCCTAATTCTCTTCCTACAAGACCTAGCAACATCCTTAAACATTCTGTGGGTTGCCTCCCCTCGCTTCCAAAGGTGATACACCCTCTTTTTTTCCCTCAGTTCCATTAAAAGTTCATGAACCATCCAGGCTGGCCGTCTGCCCCGGCGGCTCATCTTCTGGCACATTGGCACAGCCTGTCCCTGAGCCTTCAACAATTCTTCATTGAAGTAGGTCCAGCTCTCCTGGACCCCTTTGTTTTTAAGGGCTTTATCCCAAGGAACCCTCTGAATTAGTTCCTTGAGTAACCCAAAGTCTGCCCTCCGGAAGTCCAGAGTGGAGGTCTTCTTGCCGCCCCTCTTGGCTTGACCAAAAACCGAGAATTCAATTATCTCGTGGTCACTGGACCCCAAACACCCTCCAACCACCACATCGCCCACCAGTCCTTCCCTGTTGGTGAAGAGGAGGTCAAGCATAGCCTTGCCCCTGGTAGGCTCTCGCAGCACCTGGGATAAGAAGCTGTCCTCCATGCATTCTAAAAACCTTCTAGACTGTCTCCTCTCTGCCGTGTTGAGTTCCCAGCAGATGTCAGGCAGGTTGAAGTCACCCATGAGAACAAGGTCCGGAGATCTTGAGACAGCCCTAAGCTGCCTATAGAATGCTTCGTCAACATCTTCCTCCTGGTTGGGTGGTCTATAACAGACTCCAACCAGGGTGTCTGCCCTGCTGGTCTTCCCTCTAATTCTTATCCACAAGCATTCAACCCGATCATCCCTAATCTCCATCTCAATGGCATCTAGTGTCTTTCTGATGTACAGGGCCACCCCTCCACCCCTTCTTCCTCGTCTGTCTCTCCTGAAGAGCTTGTAACCGTCAATTGCAGCGCTCCAGTCGTGTGAGTCGTCCCACCACGTCTCTGTGATGGCAACTATATCATAATTTTCCTGCTGCATCAAGGCTTCCAGCTCCTCCTGTTTGTTACCCATGCTTCGTGCATTAGTGTACATGCACTTCAGCTGGGCTGCTGGTTTCACCTCCAACTCTAGCTTGTCGCCCCCAGACTCTTGTCTGAGAGGACTCTCTTCAGCCCCTTCCCCCTTCGAAACTAGTTTAAAGCCCTGTCTATGAGACCCGCCAATTCCCTACCCAGGATTTTTTTATCTTTGGGGGACAGTCCGTTCTCATATACAGTGATCTTTCCCCTTCTCTGGGACAGATGTACTCTATCTGTTGTCAGCTGGCCTGGTGCAGTGGAAAGTTTCCCAATATCAAAAAACCCCAAAATTCTTTTGACTGCACCAGCCTCTAAGCCACTTGTTAACTATAGCTGCTGACCTGTTCCTTACTGTATTCCCTCCTGCAGTTAAAGGTATTGATGAAAAAATTATTTGTGCCCCTGACCCCTCAACCAGGTCTCCCAGGGCCCTGAAGTCATCTTTGATAGCCCTGGGAGTTCTGGTTACAACATCATCATTCCCTAACTGCATAACTAGTAAGGGGTAGTAGTCAGAGGGCTGTACCAGTTTAGGCAGCCTACTGGTAACATCATTAACTTGGGCTCCTGGCAGACAACAGAGTTCCCTATGAGATGGGTCAGGCCGACATATAGGGCCCTCCATTCCCCTCAGAAGGGAATCACCAATAACAACTACCCTCCTCTTTTTATTGAGGGAACAGGTCCTGATGCCAGCAGAAGACTGTTTGACCTTAGGCTGCTTTGCCTTAGGCTGTTTAATCTTAGGCTGCTTAGCTTTAGGAGAACCCCAGATGGTGTGTCCTCCGGCATCAGGACCACCTCACCCTCAATTTCCAGTGCTCCATATCTGTTTTCTAAGAGCAGTGGGGAAGGTGAGGGGAGGCAAGGAGGTTTAACTTTGCGTCTTTTGAGAGTAACCTGCGTCCATTCACCTCTGCTTTTTGAATAACCAGCCTCTGCTGGGGGAGCCTGCAGAGCCTGCTTACTCCCATTCAACTCTTTCCTCTTCTGATTCTGATTCACCTCTTTCCTCTTTTGGTCCATCTCCTTCCTCCTCTGGTTCATCTCTTTCCTCCTCTGGTTCATCTCTTTCCTACATTTCCTTACATTTCTAAGGCTAGCAAACTTATCCCTCAGTCTGGCCACCATATTAAGTAGATAGTCAACCTGCTCACACCTTATACAAGAGTTGCCCCCACTACCCTGCGTCTCAAGGGCCAGGCTCCAGCATTCTCTACAGCCAGATACCTGGACAGCTACCTGCTTCTGTTCTACCTCCGTCTGGGTCGACACTGATTTTTTAAGGGAGATTTTGCTGCGAGTTACAACCATGGCTGTCCCTGGCCACAGCACCTACTGCCAATTTAAAAACAAAAACAAAAACAAAAAAAAAAAAAAAAAAAAAAAAAAAAAAAAAAATGGGCGGCGCGTGAGCGTACAGGAGAACACGGGCTGCCCGACGAAGTGAACCCCCCGAGCCGCAGCAGAGCCTTTTAAATTCAGCCGCTCCCGCCGCTGGGACCACGAGTCTGACCACGTGAAAGAGCGGCTGCTCCTTCCCCGCGGCTAAAAACTCGGCAGCGATGGCGATTCCCGCAGCCCGAAAAGGAGAGCAGCGGCTGGTCCCCGGCGGTTGCTGGTCTGGGTGCTGTCTCGAGGAAGCTGCCCCGACGAAGTGAACCCCCCGAGCCGCAGCAGAGCCTTTTAAATTCAGCCGCTCCCGCCGCTGGGACCACGAGTCTGACCACGTGAAAGAGCGGCTGCTCCTTCCCCGCGGCTAAAAACTCGGCAGCGATGGCGATTCCCGCAGCCCGAAAAGGAGAGCAGCGGCTGGTCCCCGGCGGTTGCTGGTCTGGGTGCTGTCTCGAGGAAGCTGCCCGACGAAGTGAACCCCCCGAGCCGCAGCAGAGCCTTTTAAATTCAGCCGCTCCCGCCGCTGGGACCACGAGTCTGACCACGTGAAAGAGCGGCTGCTCCTTCCCCGCGGCTAAAAACTCGGCAGCGATGGCGATTCCCGCAGCCCGAAAAGGAGAGCAGCGGCTGGTCCCCGGCGGTTGCTGGTCTGGGTGCTGTCTCGAGGAAGCTGCCCGACGAAGCAGCAGGTTGGAGCAGCCTGTATCTCAGCCTGTATCTCAGTACACGAATTAGGTAGGGAAGAATTCAAATACTCATTTTGACTGCCTCCAGAAGTTAGATCAGATGGCAAATTGGATTTGGTGCTAGGTCTTTCCCTTTAGGTTTTACCCCAACAATGTTTTCATTAGTTTCGCTCACTCTCGAAATCAAGCATTTTACAGCAGGTTGGAGCAGCCTGTATCTCAGCACAGGAATAAGGTAGGGAAGAATTCTAAGGATCATTTTGACTGCCTCCAGAAGTTAGATCAGATGGCAAATTGGATTTGGTGCTAGGTCTTTCCCTTTAGGTTTTACCCCAACAATGTTTTCATTAGTTTCGCTCACTCTTGAAATCAAGCATTTTACAGCAGGTTGGAGCAGCCTGTATCTCAGCACAGGAATAAGGTAGGGAAGAATTCTAAGGATCATTTTGACTGCCTCCAGAAGTTAGATCAGATGGCAAATTGGATTTGGTGCTAGGTCTTTCCCTTTAGGTTTTACCCCAACAATGTTTTCATTAGTTTCGCTCACTCTCGAAATCAAGCATTTTACAGCAGGTTGGAGCAGCCTGTATCTCAGCACAGGAATAAGGTAGGGAAGAATTCAAATACTCATTTTGAATGCCTCCAGAAGTTAGATCAGATGGCAAATTGGATTTGGTGCTAGGTCTTTCCCTTTAGGTTTTACCCCAACAATGTTTTCACTAGTTTCGCTCACTCTCGAAATCAAGCATTTTACAGCAGGTTGGAGCAGCCTGTATCTCAGCACAGGAATAAGGTAGGGAAGAATTCAAATACTCATTTTGACTGCCTCCAGAAGTTAGATCAGATGGCAAATTGGATTTGGTGCTAGGTCTTTCCCTTTAGGTTTTACCCCAACAATGTTTTCATTAGTTTCGCTCATTCTCGAAATCAAGCATTTTACAGCAGGTTGGAGCAGCCTGTATCTCAGCACAGGAATAAGGTAGGGAAGAATTCAAATACTCATTTTGACTGCCTCCAGAAGTTAGATCAGATGGCAAATTGGATTTGGTGCTAGGTCTTTCCCTTTAGGTTTTACCCCCAACAATGTTTTCATTAGTTTCGCTCACTCTCGAAATCAAGCATTTTACAGCAGGTTGGAGCAGCCTGTATCTCAGCACAGGAATAAGGTAGGGAAGAATTCTAAGGATCATTTTGACTGCCTCCAGAAGTTAGATCAGATGGCCAATGCAATTTGGTGCTAGGCCTTTCCCTTTAGGTTTTACCCCAACAATGTTTTCATTAGTTTCGCTCACTCTCGAAATCAAGCATTTTACAGCAGGTTGGAGCAGCCTGTATCTCAGCACAGGAATAAGGTAGGGAAGAATTCTAAGGATCATTTTGACTGCCTCCAGAAGTTAGATCAGATGGCAAATTGGATTTGGTGCTAGGTCTTTCCCTTTAGGTTTTACCCCCAACAATGTTTTCATTAGTTTCGCTCACTCTCGAAATCAAGCATTTTACAGTAGGTTGGAGCAGCCTGTATCTCAGCACAGGAATAAGGTAGGGAAGAATTCAAATACTCATTTTGACTGCCTCCAGAAGTTAGATCAGATGGCAAATTGGATTTGGTGCTAGGTCTTTCCCTTTAGGTTTTACCCCAACAATGTTTTCATTAGTTTCGCTCACTCTCGAAATCAAGCATTTTACAGCAGGTTGGAGCAGCCTGTATCTCAGCACAGGAATAAGGTAGGGAAGAATTCTAAGGATCATTTTGACTGCCTCCAGAAGTTAGATCAGATGGCAAATTGGATTTGGTGCTAGGTCTTTCCCTTTAGGTTTTACCCCAACAATGTTTTCATTAGTTTCGCTCACTCTCGAAATCAAGCATTTTACAGCAGGTTGGAGCAGCCTGTATCTCAGCACAGGAATAAGGTAGGGAAGAATTCAAATACTCATTTTGACTGCCTCCAGAAGTTAGATCAGATGGCAAATTGGATTTGGTGCTAGGTCTTTCCCTTTAGGTTTTACCCCAACAATGTTTTCATTAGTTTCGCTCACTCTCGAAATCAAGCATTTTACAGCAGGTTGGAGCAGCCTGTATCTCAGCACAGGAATAAGGTAGGGAAGAATTCTAAGGATCATTTTGACTGCCTCCAGAAGTTAGATCAGATGGCAAATTGGATTTGGTGCTAGGTCTTTCCCTTTAGGTTTTACCCCAACAATGTTTTCATTAGTTTCGCTCACTCTCGAAATCAAGCATTTTACAGCAGGTTGGAGCAGCCTGTATCTCAGCACAGGAATAAGGTAGGGAAGAATTCTAAGGATCATTTTGACTGCCTCCAGAAGTTAGATCAGATGGCAAATTGGATTTGGTGCTAGGTCTTTCCCTTTAGGTTTTACCCCAACAATGTTTTCATTAGTTTCGCTCACTCTCGAAATCAAGCATTTTACAGCAGGTTGGAGCAGCCTGTATCTCAGCACAGGAATAAGGTAGGGAAGAATTCAAATACTCATTTTGACTGCCTCCAGAAGTTAGATCAGATGGCAAATTGGATTTGGTGCTAGGTCTTTCCCTTTAGGTTTTACCCCAACAATGTTTTCATTAGTTTCGCTCACTCTCGAAATCAAGCATTTTACAGCAGGTTGGAGCAGCCTGTATCTCAGCACAGGAATAAGGTAGGGAAGAATTCTAAGGATCATTTTGACTGCCTCCAGAAGTTAGATCAGATGGCAAATTGGATTTGGTGCTAGGTCTTTCCCTTTAGGTTTTACCCCAACAATGTTTTCATTAGTTTCGCTCACTCTCGAAATCAAGCATTTTACAGCAGGTTGGAGCAGCCTGTATCTCAGCACAGGAATAAGGTAGGGAAGAATTCTAAGGATCATTTTGACTGCCTCCAGAAGTTAGATCAGATGGCAAATTGGATTTGGTGCTAGGTCTTTCCCTTTAGGTTTTACCCCAACAATGTTTTCACTAGTTTCGCTCACTCTCGAAATCAAGCATTTTACAGCAGGTTGGAGCAGCCTGTATCTCAGCACAGGAATAAGGTAGGGAAGAATTCTAAGGATCATTTTGACTGCCTCCAGAAGTTAGATCAGATGGCAAATTGGATTTGGTGCTAGGTCTTTCCCTTTAGGTTTTACCCCAACAATGTTTTCATTAGTTTCGCTCACTCTCGAAATCAAGCATTTTACAGCAGGTTGGAGCAGCCTGTATCTCAGCACAGGAATAAGGTAGGGAAGAATTCAAATACTCATTTTGACTGCCTCCAGAAGTTAGATCAGATGGCAAATTGGATTTGGTGCTAGGTCTTTCCCTTTAGGTTTTACCCCAACAATGTTTTCATTAGTTTCGCTCACTCTCGAAATCAAGCATTTTACAGCAGGTTGGAGCAGCCTGTATCTCAGCACAGGAATAAGGTAGGGAAGAATTCTAAGGATCATTTTGACTGCCTCCAGAAGTTAGATCAGATGGCAAATTGGATTTGGTGCTAGGTCTTTCCCTTTAGGTTTTACCCCAACAATGTTTTCATTAGTTTCGCTCACTCTCGAAATCAAGCATTTTACAGCAGGTTGGAGCAGCCTGTATCTCAGCACAGGAATAAGGTAGGGAAGAATTCAAATACTCATTTTGACTGCCTCCAGAAGTTAGATCAGATGGCAAATTGGATTTGGTGCTAGGTCTTTCCCTTTAGGTTTTACCCCAACAATGTTTTCATTAGTTTCGCTCACTCTCGAAATCAAGCATTTTACAGCAGGTTGGAGCAGCCTGTATCTCAGCACAGGAATAAGGTAGGGAAGAATTCTAAGGATCATTTTGACTGCCTCCAGAAGTTAGATCAGATGGCAAATTGGATTTGGTGCTAGGTCTTTCCCTTTAGGTTTTACCCCAACAATGTTTTCATTAGTTTCGCTCACTCTCGAAATCAAGCATTTTACAGCAGGTTGGAGCAGCCTGTATCTCAGCACAGGAATAAGGTAGGGAAGAATTCTAAGGATCATTTTGACTGCCTCCAGAAGTTAGATCAGATGGCAAATTGGATTTGGTGCTAGGTCTTTCCCTTTAGGTTTTACCCCAACAATGTTTTCATTAGTTTCGCTCACTCTCGAAATCAAGCATTTTACAGCAGGTTGGAGCAGCCTGTATCTCAGCACAGGAATAAGGTAGGGAAGAATTCTAAGGATCATTTTGACTGCCTCCAGAAGTTAGATCAGATGGCAAATTGGATTTGGTGCTAGGTCTTTCCCTTTAGGTTTTACCCCAACAATGTTTTCATTAGTTTCGCTCACTCTCGAAATCAAGCATTTTACAGCAGGTTGGAGCAGCCTGTATCTCAGCACAGGAATAAGGTAGGGAAGAATTCAAATACTCATTTTGACTGCCTCCAGAAGTTAGATCAGATGGCAAATTGGATTTGGTGCTAGGTCTTTCCCTTTAGGTTTTACCCCAACAATGTTTTCATTAGTTTCGCTCACTCTCGAAATCAAGCATTTTACAGCAGGTTGGAGCAGCCTGTATCTCAGCACAGGAATAAGGTAGGGAAGAATTCTAAGGATCATTTTGACTGCCTCCAGAAGTTAGATCAGATGGCAAATTGGATTTGGTGCTAGGTCTTTCCCTTTAGGTTTTACCCCAACAATGTTTTCATTAGTTTCGCTCACTCTCGAAATCAAGCATTTTACAGCAGGTTGGAGCAGCCTGTATCTCAGCACAGGAATAAGGTAGGGAAGAATTCTAAGGATCATTTTGACTGCCTCCAGAAGTTAGATCAGATGGCAAATTGGATTTGGTGCTAGGTCTTTCCCTTTAGGTTTTACCCCAACAATGTTTTCACTAGTTTCGCTCACTCTCGAAATCAAGCATTTTACAGCAGGTTGGAGCAGCCTGTATCTCAGCACAGGAATAAGGTAGGGAAGAATTCTAAGGATCATTTTGACTGCCTCCAGAAGTTAGATCAGATGGCAAATTGGATTTGGTGCTAGGTCTTTCCCTTTAGGTTTTACCCCAACAATGTTTTCATTAGTTTCGCTCACTCTCGAAATCAAGCATTTTACAGCAGGTTGGAGCAGCCTGTATCTCAGCACAGGAATAAGGTAGGGAAGAATTCAAATACTCATTTTGACTGCCTCCAGAAGTTAGATCAGATGGCAAATTGGATTTGGTGCTAGGTCTTTCCCTTTAGGTTTTACCCCAACAATGTTTTCATTAGTTTCGCTCACTCTCGAAATCAAGCATTTTACAGCAGGTTGGAGCAGCCTGTATCTCAGCACAGGAATAAGGTAGGGAAGAATTCTAAGGATCATTTTGACTGCCTCCAGAAGTTAGATCAGATGGCAAATTGGATTTGGTGCTAGGTCTTTCCCTTTAGGTTTTACCCCAACAATGTTTTCATTAGTTTCGCTCACTCTCGAAATCAAGCATTTTACAGCAGGTTGGAGCAGCCTGTATCTCAGCACAGGAATAAGGTAGGGAAGAATTCTAAGGATCATTTTGACTGCCTCCAGAAGTTAGATCAGATGGCAAATTGGATTTGGTGCTAGGTCTTTCCCTTTAGGTTTTACCCCAACAATGTTTTCATTAGTTTCGCTCACTCTCGAAATCAAGCATTTTACAGCAGGTTGGAGCAGCCTGTATCTCAGCACAGGAATAAGGTAGGGAAGAATTCTAAGGATCATTTTGACTGCCTCCAGAAGTTAGATCAGATGGCAAATTGGATTTGGTGCTAGGTCTTTCCCTTTAGGTTTTACCCCAACAATGTTTTCATTAGTTTCGCTCACTCTCGAAATCAAGCATTTTACAGCAGGTTGGAGCAGCCTGTATCTCAGTACAGGAATTAGGTAGGGGAAGAATTCAAATACTCATTTTGACTGCCTCCAGAAGTTAGATCAGATGGCAAATTGGATTTGGTGCTAGGTCTTTCCCTTTAGGTTTTACCCCAACAATGTTTTCATTAGTTTCGCTCACTCTCGAAATCAAGCATTTTACAGCAGGTTGGAGCAGCCTGTATCTCAGCACAGGAATAAGGTAGGGAAGAATTCAAATACTCATTTTGACTGCCTCCAGAAGTTAGATCAGATGGCAAATTGGATTTGGTGCTAGGTCTTTCCCTTTAGGTTTTACCCCAACAATGTTTTCATTAGTTTCGCTCACTCTCGAAATCAAGCATTTTACAGCAGGTTGGAGCAGCCTGTATCTCAGCACAGGAATAAGGTAGGGAAGAATTCAAATACTCATTTTGACTGCCTCCAGAAGTTAGATCAGATGGCAAATTGGATTTGGTGCTAGGTCTTTCCCTTTAGGTTTTACCCCAACAATGTTTTCATTAGTTTCGCTCACTCTCGAAATCAAGCATTTTACAGCAGGTTGGAGCAGCCTGTATCTCAGCACAGGAATAAGGTAGGGAAGAATTCTAAGGATCATTTTGACTGCCTCCAGAAGTTAGATCAGATGGCAAATTGGATGTGGTGCTAGGTCTTTCCCTTTAGGTTTTACCCCAACAATGTTTTCATTAGTTTCGCTCACTCTCGAAATCAAGCATTTTACAGCAGGTTGGAGCAGCCTGTATCTCAGCACAGGAATAAGGTAGGGAAGAATTCTAAGGATCATTTTGACTGCCTCCAGAAGTTAGATCAGATGGCAAATTGGATTTGGTGCTAGGTCTTTCCCTTTAGGTTTTACCCCAACAATGTTTTCATTAGTTTCGCTCACTCTCGAAATCAAGCATTTTACAGCAGGTTGGAGCAGCCTGTATCTCAGCACAGGAATAAGGTAGGGAAGAATTCAAATACTCATTTTGACTGCCTCCAGAAGTTAGATCAGATGGCAAATTGGATTTGGTGCTAGGTCTTTCCCTTTAGGTTTTACCCCAACAATGTTTTCATTAGTTTCGCTCACTCCTCGAAATCAAGCATTTTACAGCAGGTTGGAGCAGCCTGTATCTCAGCACAGGAATAAGGTAGGGAAGAATTCTAAGGATCATTTTGACTGCCTCCAGAAGTTA
>NW_027144023.1:0-43228 GCF_026170545.1 Melanerpes formicivorus | reverse complement strand
TCTTCCCTACCTTATTCCTGTGCTGAGATACAGGCTGCTCCAACCTGCTGTAAAATGCTTGATTTCGAGATTGAGCGAAACTAATGAAAACATTGTTGGGGTAAAACCTAAAGGGAAAGACCTAGCACCAAATCCAATTTGCCATCTGATCTAACTTCTGGAGGCAGTCAAAATGATCCTTGGAATTCTTCCCTACCTTATTCCTGTGCTGAGATACAGGCTGCTCCAACCTGCTGTAAAATGCTTGATTTCGAGAGTGAGCGAAACTAATGAAAACATTGTTGGGGTAAAACCTAAAGGGAAAGACCTAGCACCAAATCCAATTTGCCATCTGATCTAACTTCTGGAGGCAGTCAAAATGAGCCTTAGAATTCTTCCCTACCTTATTCCTGTGCTGAGATACAGGCTGCTCCAACCTGCTGTAAAATGCTTGATTTCGAGAGTGAGCGAAACTAATGAAAACATTGGTGGGGTAAAACCTAAAGGGAAAGACCTAGCACCAAATCCAATTTGCCATCTGATCTAACTTCTGGAGGCAGTCAAAATGATCCTTAGAATTCTTCCCTACCTTATTCCTGTGCTGAGATACAGGCTGCTCCAACCTGCTGTAAAATGCTTGATTTCGAGAGTGAGCGAAACTAATGAAAAACATTGTTGGGGTAAAACCTAAAGGGAAAGACCTAGCACCAAATCCAATTTGCCATCTGATCTAACTTCTGGAGGCAGTCAAAATGAGCCTTAGAATTCTTCCCTACCTTATTCCTGTGCTGAGATACAGGCTGCTCCAACCTGCTGTAAAATGCTTGATTTCGAGAGTGAGCGAAACTAATGAAAACATTGTTGGGGTAAAACCTAAAGGGAAAGACCTAGCACCAAATCCAATTTGCCATCTGATCTAACTTCTGGAGGCAGTCAAAATGAGCCTTAGAATTCTTCCCTACCTTATTCCTGTGCTGAGATACAGGCTGCTCCAACCTGCTGTAAAATGCTTGATTTCGAGAGTGAGCGAAACTAATGAAAACATTGTTGGGGTAAAACCTAAAGGGAAAGACCTAGCACCAAATCCAATTTGCCATCTGATCTAACTTCTGGAGGCAGTCAAAATGAGCCTTAGAATTCTTCCCTACCTTATTCCTGTGCTGAGATACAGGCTGCTCCAACCTGCTGTAAAATGCTTGATTTCGAGAGTGAGCGAAACTAATGAAAACATTGTTGGGGTAAAACCTAAAGGGAAAGACCTAGCACCAAATCCAATTTGCCATCTGATCTAACTTCTGGAGGCAGTCAAAATGAGCCTTAGAATTCTTCCCTACCTTATTCCTGTGCTGAGATACAGGCTGCTCCAACCTGCTGTAAAATGCTTGATTTCGAGAGTGAGCGAAACTAATGAAAACATTGTTGGGGTAAAACCTAAAGGGAAAGACCTAGCACCAAATCCAATTTGCCATCTGATCTAACTTCTGGAGGCAGTCAAAATGAGCCTTAGAATTCTTCCCTACCTTATTCCTGTGCTGAGATACAGGCTGCTCCAACCTGCTGTAAAATGCTTGATGTCGAGAGTGAGCGAAACTAATGAAAACATTGTTGGGGTAAAACCTAAAGGGAAAGACCTAGCACCAAATCCAATTTGCCATCTGATCTAACTTCTGGAGGCAGTCAAAATGAGCCTTAGAATTCTTCCCTACCTTATTCCTGTGCTGAGATACAGGCTGCTCCAACCTGCTGTAAAATGCTTGATTTCGAGAGTGAGCGAAACTAATGAAAACATTGTTGGGGTAAAACCTAAAGGGAAAGACCTAGCACCAAATCCAATTTGCCATCTGATCTAACTTCTGGAGGCAGTCAAAATGAGCCTTAGAATTCTTCCCTACCTTATTCCTGTGCTGAGATACAGGCTGCTCCAACCTGCTGTAAAATGCTTGATTTCGAGAGTGAGCGAAACTAATGAAAACATTGTTGGGGTAAAACCTAAAGGGAAAGACCTAGCACCAAATCCAATTTGCCATCTGATCTAACTTCTGGAGGCAGTCAAAATGAGCCTTAGAATTCTTCCCTACCTTATTCCTGTGCTGAGATACAGGCTGCTCCAACCTGCTGTAAAATGCTTGATTTCGAGAGTGAGCGAAACTAATGAAAACATTGTTGGGGTAAAACCTAAAGGGAAAGACCTAGCACCAAATCCAATTTGCCATCTGATCTAACTTCTGGAGGCAGTCAAAATGAGCCTTAGAATTCTTCCCTACCTTATTCCTGTGCTGAGATACAGGCTGCTCCAACCTGCTGTAAAATGCTTGATTTCGAGAGTGAGCGAAACTAATGAAAACATTGTTGGGGTAAAACCTAAAGGGAAAGACCTAGCACCAAATCCAATTTGCCATCTGATCTAACTTCTGGAGGGCAGTCAAAATGATCCTTAGAATTCTTCCCTACCTTATTCCTGTGCTGAGATACAGGCTGCTCCAACCTGCTGTAAAATGCTTGATTTCGAGAGTGAGCGAAACTAATGAAAACATTGTTGGGGTAAAAACCTAAAGGGAAAGACCTAGCACCAAATCCAATTTGCCATCTGATCTAACTTCTGGAGGCAGTCAAAATGAGCCTTAGAATTCTTCCCTACCTTATTCCTGTGCTGAGATACAGGCTGCTCCAACCTGCTGTAAAATGCTTGATTTCGAGAGTGAGCGAAACTAATGAAAACATTGTTGGGGGTAAAACCTAAAGGGAAAGACCTAGCACCAAATCCAATTTGCCATCTGATCTAACTTCTGGAGGCAGTCAAAATGAGCCTTAGAATTCTTCCCTACCTTATTCCTGTGCTGAGATACAGGCTGCTCCAACCTGCTGTAAAATGCTTGATTTCGAGAGTGAGCGAAACTAATGAAAACATTGTTGGGGTAAAACCTAAAGGGAAAGACCTAGCACCAAATCCAATTTGCCATCTGATCTAACTTCTGGAGGCAGTCAAAATGAGCCTTAGAATTCTTCCCTACCTTATTCCTGTGCTGAGATACAGGCTGCTCCAACCTGCTGTAAAATGCTTGATTTCGAGAGTGAGCGAAACTAATGAAAACATTGTTGGGGTAAAACCTAAAGGGAAAGACCTAGCACCAAATCCAATTTGCCATCTGATCTAACTTCTGGAGGCAGTCAAAATGAGCCTTTGAATTCTTCCCTACCTTATTCCTGTGCTGAGATACAGGCTGCTCCAACCTGCTGTAAAATGCTTGATTTCGAGAGTGAGCGAAACTAATGAAAACATTGTTGGGGTAAAACCTAAAGGGAAAGACCTAGCACCAAATCCAATTTGCCATCTGATCTAACTTCTGGAGGCAGTCAAAATGATCCTTAGAATTCTTCCCTACCTTATTCCTGTGCTGAGATACAGGCTGCTCCAACCTGCTGTAAAATGCTTGATTTCGAGAGTGAGCGAAACTAATGAAAACATTGTTGGGGTAAAACCTAAAGGGAAAGACCTAGCACCAAATCCAATTTGCCATCTGATCTAACTTCTGGAGGCAGTCAAAATGAGCCTTAGAATTCTTCCCTACCTTATTCCTGTGCTGAGATACAGGCTGCTCCAACCTGCTGTAAAATGCTTGATTTCGAGAGTGAGCGAAACTAATGAAAACATTGTTGGGGTAAAACCTAAAGGGAAAGACCTAGCACCAAATCCAATTTGCCATCTGATCTAACTTCTGGAGGCAGTCAAAATGAGCCTTAGAATTCTTCCCTACCTTATTCCTGTGCTGAGATACAGGCTGCTCCAACCTGCTGTAAAATGCTTGATTTCGAGAGTGAGCGAAACTAATGAAAACATTGTTGGGGTAAAACCTAAAGGGAAAGACCTAGCACCAAATCCAATTTGCCATCTGATCTAACTTCTGGAGGCAGTCAAAATGAGCCTTAGAATTCTTCCCTACCTTATTCCTGTGCTGAGATACAGGCTGCTCCAACCTGCTGTAAAATGCTTGATTTCGAGAGTGAGCGAAACTAATGAAAACATTGTTGGGGTAAAACCTAAAGGGAAAGACCTAGCACCAAATCCAATTTGCCATCTGATCTAACTTCTGGAGGCAGTCAAAATGAGCCTTAGAATTCTTCCCTACCTTATTCCTGTGCTGAGATACAGGCTGCTCCAACCTGCTGTAAAATGCTTGATTTCGAGAGTGAGCGAAACTAATGAAAACATTGTTGGGGTAAAACCTAAAGGGAAAGACCTAGCACCAAATCCAATTTGCCATCTGATCTAACTTCTGGAGGCAGTCAAAATGAGCCTTAGAATTCTTCCCTACCTTATTCCTGTGCTGAGATACAGGCTGCTCCAACCTGCTGTAAAATGCTTGATTTCGAGAGTGAGCGAAACTAATGAAAACATTGTTGGGGTAAAACCTAAAGGGAAAGACCTAGCACCAAATCCAATTTGCCATCTGATCTAACTTCTGGAGGCAGTCAAAATGAGCCTTAGAATTCTTCCCTACCTTATTCCTGTGCTGAGATACAGGCTGCTCCAACCTGCTGTAAAATGCTTGATTTCGAGAGTGAGCGAAACTAATGAAAACATTGTTGGGGTAAAACCTAAAGGGAAAGACCTAGCACCAAATCCAATTTGCCATCTGATCTAACTTCTGGAGGCAGTCAAAATGATCCTTAGAATTCTTCCCTACCTTATTCCTGTGCTGAGATACAGGCTGCTCCAACCTGCTGTAAAATGCTTGATTTCGAGAGTGAGCGAAACTAATGAAAACATTGTTGGGGTAAAACCTAAAGGGAAAGACCTAGCACCAAATCCAATTTGCCATCTGATCTAACTTCTGGAGGCAGTCAAAATGAGCCTTAGAATTCTTCCCTACCTTATTCCTGTGCTGAGATACAGGCTGCTCCAACCTGCTGTAAAAATGCTTGATTTCGAGAGTGAGCGAAACTAATGAAAACATTGTTGGGGTAAAACCTAAAGGGAAAGACCTAGCACCAAATCCAATTTGCCATCTGATCTAACTTCTGGAGGCAGTCAAAATGATCCTTAGAATTCTTCCCTACCTTATTCCTGTGCTGAGATACAGGCTGCTCCAACCTGCTGTAAAATGCTTGATTTCGAGAGTGAGCGAAACTAATGAAAACATTGTTGGGGTAAAACCTAAAGGGAAAGACCTAGCACCAAATCCAATTTGCCATCTGATCTAACTTCTGGAGGCAGTCAAAATGATCCTTAGAATTCTTCCCTACCTTATTCCTGTGCTGAGATACAGGCTGCTCCAACCTGCTGTAAAATGCTTGATTTCGAGAGTGAGCGAAACTAATGAAAACATTGTTGGGGTAAAACCTAAAGGGAAAGACCTAGCACCAAATCCAATTTGCCATCTGATCTAACTTCTGGAGGCAGTCAAAATGAGCCTTAGAATTCTTCCCTACCTTATTCCTGTGCTGAGATACAGGCTGCTCCAACCTGCTGTAAAATGCTTGATTTCGAGAGTGAGCGAAACTAATGAAAACATTGTTGGGGTAAAACCTAAAGGGAAAGACCTAGCACCAAATCCAATTTGCCATCTGATCTAACTTCTGGAGGCAGTCAAAATGATCCTTAGAATTCTTCCCTACCTTATTCCTGTGCTGAGATACAGGCTGCTCCAACCTGCTGTAAAATGCTTGATTTCGAGAGTGAGCGAAACTAATGAAAACATTGTTGGGGTAAAACCTAAAGGGAAAGACCTAGCACCAAATCCAATTTGCCATCTGATCTAACTTCTGGAGGCAGTCAAAATGATCCTTAGAATTCTTCCCTACCTTATTCCTGTGCTGAGATACAGGCTGCTCCAACCTGCTGTAAAATGCTTGATTTCGAGAGTGAGCGAAACTAATGAAAACATTGTTGGGGTAAAACCTAAAGGGAAAGACCTAGCACCAAATCCAATTTGCCATCTGATCTAACTTCTGGAGGCAGTCAAAATGATCCTTAGAATTCTTCCCTACCTTATTCCTGTGCTGAGATACAGGCTGCTCCAACCTGCTGTAAAATGCTTGATTTCGAGAGTGAGCGAAACTAATGAAAACATTGTTGGGGTAAAACCTAAAGGGAAAGACCTAGCACCAAATCCAATTTGCCATCTGACCTAACTTCTGGAGGCAGTCAAAATGAGCCTTAGAATTCTTCCCTACCTTATTCCTGTGCTGAGATACAGGCTGCTCCAACCTGCTGTAAAATGCTTGATTTCGGAGAGTGAGCGAAACTAATGAAAACATTGTTGGGGGTAAAACCTAAAGGGAAAGACCTAGCACCAAATCCAATTTGCCATCTGATCTAACTTCTGGAGGCAGTCAAAATGATCCTTAGAATTCTTCCCTACCTTATTCCTGTGCTGAGATACAGGCTGCTCCAACCTGCTGTAAAATGCTTGATTTCGAGAGTGAGCGAAACTAATGAAAACATTGTTGGGGTAAAACCTAAAGGGAAAGACCTAGCACCAAATCCAATTTGCCATCTGATCTAACTTCTGGAGGCAGTCAAAATGAGCCTTAGAATTCTTTCCCTACCTTATTCCTGTGCTGAGATACAGGCTGCTCCAACCTGCTGTAAAATGCTTGATTTCGAGAGTGAGCGAAACTAATGAAAACATTGTTGGGGTAAAACCTAAAGGGAAAGACCTAGCACCAAATCCAATTTGCCATCTGATCTAACTTCTGGAGGCAGTCAAAATGATCCTTAGAATTCTTCCCTACCTTATTCCTGTGCTGAGATACAGGCTGCTCCAACCTGCTGTAAAATGCTTGATTTCGAGATTGAGCGAAACTAATGAAAACATTGTTGGGGTAAAACCTAAAGGGAAAGACCTAGCACCAAATCCAATTTGCCATCTGATCTAACTTCTGGAGGGCAGTCAAAATGATCCTTGGAATTCTTCCCTACCTTATTCCTGTGCTGAGATACAGGCTGCTCCAACCTGCTGTAAAATGCTTGATTTCGAGAGTGAGCGAAACTAATGAAAACATTGTTGGGGTAAAACCTAAAGGGAAAGACCTAGCACCAAATCCAATTTGCCATCTGATCTAACTTCTGGAGGCAGTCAAAATGAGCCTTAGAATTCTTCCCTACCTTATTCCTGTGCTGAGATACAGGCTGCTCCAACCTGCTGTAAAATGCTTGATTTCGAGAGTGAGCGAAACTAATGAAAACATTGGTGGGGTAAAACCTAAAGGGAAAGACCTAGCACCAAATCCAATTTGCCATCTGATCTAACTTCTGGAGGCAGTCAAAATGATCCTTAGAATTCTTCCCTACCTTATTCCTGTGCTGAGATACAGGCTGCTCCAACCTGCTGTAAAATGCTTGATTTCGAGAGTGAGCGAAACTAATGAAAACATTGTTGGGGTAAAACCTAAAGGGAAAGACCTAGCACCAAATCCAATTTGCCATCTGATCTAACTTCTGGAGGCAGTCAAAATGAGCCTTAGAATTCTTCCCTACCTTATTCCTGTGCTGAGATACAGGCTGCTCCAACCTGCTGTAAAATGCTTGATTTCGAGAGTGAGCGAAACTAATGAAAACATTGTTGGGGTAAAACCTAAAGGGAAAGACCCTAGCACCAAATCCAATTTGCCATCTGATCTAACTTCTGGAGGCAGTCAAAATGATCCTTAGAATTCTTCCCTACCTTATTCCTGTGCTGAGATACAGGCTGCTCCAACCTGCTGTAAAATGCTTGATTTCGAGAGTGAGCGAAACTAATGAAAACATTGTTGGGGTAAAACCTAAAGGGAAAGACCTAGCACCAAATCCAATTTGCCATCTGATCTAACT
This sequence comes from Melanerpes formicivorus, assembly GCF_026170545.1. NCBI lineage: Eukaryota > Metazoa > Chordata > Aves > Piciformes > Picidae > Melanerpes > Melanerpes formicivorus. Next base: position 35,436 of record NW_027144023.1, on the reverse strand, counting down.
TCTGGAGGCAGTCAAAATGAGCCTTAGAATTCTTCCCTACCTTATTCCTGTGCTGAGATACAGGCTGCTCCAACCTGCTGTAAAATGCTTGATTTCGAGAGTGAGCGAAACTAATGAAAACATTGTTGGGGTAAAACCTAAAGGGAAAGACCTAGCACCAAATCCAATTTGCCATCTGATCTAACTTCTGGAGGCAGTCAAAATGAGCCTTAGAATTCTTCCCTACCTTATTCCTGTGCTGAGATACAGGCTGCTCCAACCTGCTGTAAAATGCTTGATTTCGAGAGTGAGCGAAACTAATGAAAACATTGTTGGGGTAAAACCTAAAGGGAAAGACCTAGCACCAAATCCAATTTGCCATCTGATCTAACTTCTGGAGGCAGTCAAAATGATCCTTAGAATTCTTCCCTACCTTATTCCTGTGCTGAGATACAGGCTGCTCCAACCTGCTGTAAAATGCTTGATTTCGAGAGTGAGCAAAACTAATGAAAACATTGTTGGGGTAAAACCTAAAGGGAAAGACCTAGCACCAAATCCAATTTGCCATCTGATCTAACTTCTGGAGGCAGTCAAAATGAGCCTTAGAATTCTTCCCTACCTTATTCCTGTGCTGAGATACAGGCTGCTCCAACCTGCTGTAAAATGCTTGATTTCGAGAGTGAGCGAAACTAATGAAAACATTGTTGGGGTAAAACCTAAAGGGAAAGACCTAGCACCAAATCCAATTTGCCATCTGATCTAACTTCTGGAGGCAGTCAAAATGAACCTTAGAATTCTTCCCTACCTTATTCCTGTGCTGAGATACAGGCTGCTCCAACCTGCTGTAAAATGCTTGATTTCGAGAGTGAGCGAAACTAATGAAAACATTGTTGGGGTAAAACCTAAAGGGAAAGACCTAGCACCAAATCCAATTTGCCATCTGATCTAACTTCTGGAGGCAGTCAAAATGAGCCTTAGAATTCTTCCCTACCTTATTCCTGTGCTGAGATACAGGCTGCTCCAACCTGCTGTAAAATGCTTGATTTCGAGAGTGAGCGAAACTAATGAAAACATTGTTGGGGTAAAACCTAAAGGGAAAGACCTAGCACCAAATCCAATTTGCCATCTGATCTAACTTCTGGAGGCAGTCAAAATGATCCTTAGAATTCTTCCCTACCTTATTCCTGTGCTGAGATACAGGCTGCTCCAACCTGCTGTAAAATGCTTGATTTCGAGAGTGAGCGAAACTAATGAAAACATTGTTGGGGTAAAACCTAAAGGGAAAGACCTAGCACCAAATCCAATTTGCCATCTGATCTAACTTCTGGAGGCAGTCAAAATGAGCCTTAGAATTCTTCCCTACCTTATTCCTGTGCTGAGATACAGGCTGCTCCAACCTGCTGTAAAATGCTTGATTTCGAGAGTGAGCGAAACTAATGAAAACATTGTTGGGGTAAAACCTAAAGGGAAAGACCTAGCACCAAATCCAATTTGCCATCTGATCTAACTTCTGGAGGCAGTCAAAATGATCCTTAGAATTCTTCCCTACCTTATTCCTGTGCTGAGATACAGGCTGCTCCAACCTGCTGTAAAATGCTTGATTTCGAGAGTGAGCGAAACTAATGAAAACATTGTTGGGGTAAAACCTACAGGGAAAGACCTAGCACCAAATCCAATTTGCCATCTGATCTAACTTCTGGAGGCAGTCAAAATGAGCCTTAGAATTCTTCCCTACCTTATTCCTGTGCTGAGATACAGGCTGCTCCAACCTGCTGTAAAATGCTTGATTTCGAGAGTGAGCGAAACTAATGAAAACATTGTTGGGGTAAAACCTAAAGGGAAAGACCTAGCACCAAATCCAATTTGCCATCTGATCTAACTTCTGGAGGCAGTCAAAATGAGCCTTAGAATTCTTCCCTACCTTATTCCTGTGCTGAGATACAGGCTGCTCCAACCTGCTGTAAAATGCTTGATTTCGAGAGTGAGCGAAACTAATGAAAACATTGGTGGGGGTAAAACCTAAAGGGAAAGACCTAGCACCAAATCCAATTTGCCATCTGATCTAACTTCTGGAGGCAGTCAAAATGAGCCTTAGAATTCTTCCCTACCTTATTCCTGTGCTGAGATACAGGCTGCTCCAACCTGCTGTAAAATGCTTGATTTCAAGAGTGAGCGAAACTAATGAAAACATTGTTGGGGTAAAACCTAAAGGGAAAGACCTAGCACCAAATCCAATTTGCCATCTGATCTAACTTCTGGAGGCAGTCAAAATGATCCTTAGAATTCTTCCCTACCTTATTCCTGTGCTGAGATACAGGCTGCTCCAACCTGCTGTAAAATGCTTGATTTCGAGAGTGAGCGAAACTAATGAAAACATTGTTGGGGTAAAACCTAAAGGGAAAGACCTAGCACCAAATCCAATTTGCCATCTGATCTAACTTCTGGAGGCAGTCAAAATGAGCCTTAGAATTCTTCCCTACCTTATTCCTGTGCTGAGATACAGGCTGCTCCAACCTGCTGTAAAATGCTTGATTTCGAGAGTGAGCGAAACTAATGAAAACATTGGTGGGGTAAAACCTAAAGGGAAAGACCTAGCACCAAATCCAATTTGCCATCTGATCTAACTTCTGGAGGCAGTCAAAATGATCCTTAGAATTCTTCCCTACCTTATTCCTGTGCTGAGATACAGGCTGCTCCAACCTGCTGTAAAATGCTTGATTTCGAGAGTGAGCGAAACTAATGAAAACATTGTTGGGGTAAAACCTAAAGGGAAAGACCTAGCACCAAATCCAATTTGCCATCTGATCTAACTTCTGGAGGCAGTCAAAATGATCCTTAGAATTCTTCCCTACCTTATTCCTGTGCTGAGATACAGGCTGCTCCAACCTGCTGTAAAATGCTTGATTTCAAGAGTGAGCGAAACTAATGAAAACATTGTTGGGGTAAAACCTAAAGGGAAAGACCTAGCACCAAATCCAATTTGCCATCTGATCTAACTTCTGGAGGCAGTCAAAATGAGCCTTAGAATTCTTCCCTACCTTATTCCTGTGCTGAGATACAGGCTGCTCCAACCTGCTGTAAAATGCTTGATTTCGAGAGTGAGCGAAACTAATGAAAACATTGTTGGGGTAAAACCTAAAGGGAAAGACCTAGCACCAAATCCAATTTGCCATCTGATCTAACTTCTGGAGGCAGTCAAAATGAGCCTTAGAATTCTTCCCTACCTTATTCCTGTGCTGAGATACAGGCTGCTCCAACCTGCTGTAAAATGCTTGATTTCGAGATTGAGCGAAACTAATGAAAACATTGTTGGGGTAAAACCTAAAGGGAAAGACCTAGCACCAAATCCAATTTGCCATCTGATCTAACTTCTGGAGGCAGTCAAAATGATCCTTGGAATTCTTCCCTACCTTATTCCTGTGCTGAGATACAGGCTGCTCCAACCTGCTGTAAAATGCTTGATTTCGAGAGTGAGCGAAACTAATGAAAACATTGTTGGGGTAAAACCTAAAGGGAAAGACCTAGCACCAAATCCAATTTGCCATCTGACCTAACTTCTGGAGGCAGTCAAAATGAGCCTTAGAATTCTTCCCTACCTTATTCCTGTGCTGAGATACAGGCTGCTCCAACCTGCTGTAAAATGCTTGATTTCGAGAGTGAGCGAAACTAATGAAAACATTGTTGGGGTAAAACCTAAAGGGAAAGACCTAGCACCAAATCCAATTTGCCATCTGATCTAACTTCTGGAGGCAGTCAAAATGATCCTTAGAATTCTTCCCTACCTTATTCCTGTGCTGAGATACAGGCTGCTCCAACCTGCTGTAAAATGCTTGATTTCGAGAGTGAGCGAAACTAATGAAAACATTGTTGGGGTAAAACCTAAAGGGAAAGACCTAGCACCAAATCCAATTTGCCATCTGATCTAACTTCTGGAGGCAGTCAAAATGAGCCTTAGAATTCTTCCCTACCTTATTCCTGTGCTGAGATACAGGCTGCTCCAACCTGCTGTAAAATGCTTGATTTCGAGAGTGAGCGAAACTAATGAAAACATTGTTGGGGTAAAACCTAAAGGGAAAGACCTAGCACCAAATCCAATTTGCCATCTGATCTAACTTCTGGAGGCAGTCAAAATGATCCTTAGAATTCTTCCCTACCTTATTCCTGTGCTGAGATACAGGCTGCTCCAACCTGCTGTAAAATGCTTGATTTCGAGATTGAGCGAAACTAATGAAAACATTGTTGGGGTAAAACCTAAAGGGAAAGACCTAGCACCAAATCCAATTTGCCATCTGATCTAACTTCTGGAGGCAGTCAAAATGATCCTTGGAATTCTTCCCTACCTTATTCCTGTGCTGAGATACAGGCTGCTCCAACCTGCTGTAAAATGCTTGATTTCGAGAGTGAGCGAAACTAATGAAAACATTGTTGGGGTAAAACCTAAAGGGAAAGACCTAGCACCAAATCCAATTTGCCATCTGATCTAACTTCTGGAGGCAGTCAAAATGAGCCTTAGAATTCTTCCCTACCTTATTCCTGTGCTGAGATACAGGCTGCTCCAACCTGCTGTAAAATGCTTGATTTCGAGAGTGAGCGAAACTAATGAAAACATTGGTGGGGTAAAACCTAAAGGGAAAGACCTAGCACCAAATCCAATTTGCCATCTGATCTAACTTCTGGAGGCAGTCAAAATGATCCTTAGAATTCTTCCCTACCTTATTCCTGTGCTGAGATACAGGCTGCTCCAACCTGCTGTAAAATGCTTGATTTCGAGAGTGAGCGAAACTAATGAAAACATTGTTGGGGTAAAACCTAAAGGGAAAGACCTAGCACCAAATCCAATTTGCCATCTGATCTAACTTCTGGAGGCAGTCAAAATGAGCCTTAGAATTCTTCCCTACCTTATTCCTGTGCTGAGATACAGGCTGCTCCAACCTGCTGTAAAATGCTTGATTTCGAGAGTGAGCGAAACTAATGAAAACATTGTTGGGGTAAAACCTAAAGGGAAAGACCTAGCACCAAATCCAATTTGCCATCTGATCTAACTTCTGGAGGCAGTCAAAATGATCCTTAGAATTCTTCCCTACCTTATTCCTGTGCTGAGATACAGGCTGCTCCAACCTGCTGTAAAATGCTTGATTTCGAGAGTGAGCGAAACTAATGAAAACATTGTTGGGGTAAAACCTAAAGGGAAAGACCTAGCACCAAATCCAATTTGCCATCTGATCTAACTTCTGGAGGCAGTCAAAATGAGCCTTAGAATTCTTCCCTACCTTATTCCTGTGCTGAGATACAGGCTGCTCCAACCTGCTGTAAAATGCTTGATTTCGAGAGTGAGCGAAACTAATGAAAACATTGTTGGGGTAAAACCTAAAGGGAAAGACCTAGCACCAAATCCAATTTGCCATCTGATCTAACTTCTGGAGGCAGTCAAAATGAGCCTTAGAATTCTTCCCTACCTTATTCCTGTGCTGAGATACAGGCTGCTCCAACCTGCTGTAAAATGCTTGATTTCGAGAGTGAGCGAAACTAATGAAAACATTGTTGGGGTAAAACCTAAAGGGAAAGACCTAGCACCAAATCCAATTTGCCATCTGATCTAACTTCTGGAGGCAGTCAAAATGATCCTTAGAATTCTTCCCTACCTTATTCCTGTGCTGAGATACAGGCTGCTCCAACCTGCTGTAAAATGCTTGATTTCGAGAGTGAGCAAAACTAATGAAAACATTGTTGGGGTAAAACCTAAAGGGAAAGACCTAGCACCAAATCCAATTTGCCATCTGATCTAACTTCTGGAGGCAGTCAAAATGAGCCTTAGAATTCTTCCCTACCTTATTCCTGTGCTGAGATACAGGCTGCTCCAACCTGCTGTAAAATGCTTGATTTCGAGAGTGAGCGAAACTAATGAAAACATTGTTGGGGTAAAACCTAAAGGGAAAGACCTAGCACCAAATCCAATTTGCCATCTGATCTAACTTCTGGAGGCAGTCAAAATGAACCTTAGAATTCTTCCCTACCTTATTCCTGTGCTGAGATACAGGCTGCTCCAACCTGCTGTAAAATGCTTGATTTCGAGAGTGAGCGAAACTAATGAAAACATTGTTGGGGTAAAACCTAAAGGGAAAGACCTAGCACCAAATCCAATTTGCCATCTGATCTAACTTCTGGAGGCAGTCAAAATGAGCCTTAGAATTCTTCCCTACCTTATTCCTGTGCTGAGATACAGGCTGCTCCAACCTGCTGTAAAATGCTTGATTTCGAGAGTGAGCGAAACTAATGAAAACATTGTTGGGGTAAAACCTAAAGGGAAAGACCTAGCACCAAATCCAATTTGCCATCTGATCTAACTTCTGGAGGCAGTCAAAATGATCCTTAGAATTCTTCCCTACCTTATTCCTGTGCTGAGATACAGGCTGCTCCAACCTGCTGTAAAATGCTTGATTTCGAGAGTGAGCGAAACTAATGAAAACATTGTTGGGGTAAAACCTAAAGGGAAAGACCTAGCACCAAATCCAATTTGCCATCTGATCTAACTTCTGGAGGCAGTCAAAATGAGCCTTAGAATTCTTCCCTACCTTATTCCTGTGCTGAGATACAGGCTGCTCCAACCTGCTGTAAAATGCTTGATTTCGAGAGTGAGCGAAACTAATGAAAACATTGTTGGGGTAAAACCTAAAGGGAAAGACCTAGCACCAAATCCAATTTGCCATCTGATCTAACTTCTGGAGGCAGTCAAAATGATCCTTAGAATTCTTCCCTACCTTATTCCTGTGCTGAGATACAGGCTGCTCCAACCTGCTGTAAAATGCTTGATTTCGAGAGTGAGCGAAACTAATGAAAACATTGTTGGGGTAAAACCTACAGGGAAAGACCTAGCACCAAATCCAATTTGCCATCTGATCTAACTTCTGGAGGCAGTCAAAATGAGCCTTAGAATTCTTCCCTACCTTATTCCTGTGCTGAGATACAGGCTGCTCCAACCTGCTGTAAAATGCTTGATTTCGAGAGTGAGCGAAACTAATGAAAACATTGTTGGGGTAAAACCTAAAGGGAAAGACCTAGCACCAAATCCAATTTGCCATCTGATCTAACTTCTGGAGGCAGTCAAAATGAGCCTTAGAATTCTTCCCTACCTTATTCCTGTGCTGAGATACAGGCTGCTCCAACCTGCTGTAAAATGCTTGATTTCGAGAGTGAGCGAAACTAATGAAAACATTGGTGGGGGTAAAACCTAAAGGGAAAGACCTAGCACCAAATCCAATTTGCCATCTGATCTAACTTCTGGAGGCAGTCAAAATGAGCCTTAGAATTCTTCCCTACCTTATTCCTGTGCTGAGATACAGGCTGCTCCAACCTGCTGTAAAATGCTTGATTTCAAGAGTGAGCGAAACTAATGAAAACATTGTTGGGGTAAAACCTAAAGGGAAAGACCTAGCACCAAATCCAATTTGCCATCTGATCTAACTTCTGGAGGCAGTCAAAATGATCCTTAGAATTCTTCCCTACCTTATTCCTGTGCTGAGATACAGGCTGCTCCAACCTGCTGTAAAATGCTTGATTTCGAGAGTGAGCGAAACTAATGAAAACATTGTTGGGGTAAAACCTAAAGGGAAAGACCTAGCACCAAATCCAATTTGCCATCTGATCTAACTTCTGGAGGCAGTCAAAATGAGCCTTAGAATTCTTCCCTACCTTATTCCTGTGCTGAGATACAGGCTGCTCCAACCTGCTGTAAAATGCTTGATTTCGAGAGTGAGCGAAACTAATGAAAACATTGGTGGGGTAAAACCTAAAGGGAAAGACCTAGCACCAAATCCAATTTGCCATCTGATCTAACTTCTGGAGGCAGTCAAAATGATCCTTAGAATTCTTCCCTACCTTATTCCTGTGCTGAGATACAGGCTGCTCCAACCTGCTGTAAAATGCTTGATTTCGAGAGTGAGCGAAACTAATGAAAACATTGTTGGGGTAAAACCTAAAGGGAAAGACCTAGCACCAAATCCAATTTGCCATCTGATCTAACTTCTGGAGGCAGTCAAAATGATCCTTAGAATTCTTCCCTACCTTATTCCTGTGCTGAGATACAGGCTGCTCCAACCTGCTGTAAAATGCTTGATTTCAAGAGTGAGCGAAACTAATGAAAACATTGTTGGGGTAAAACCTAAAGGGAAAGACCTAGCACCAAATCCAATTTGCCATCTGATCTAACTTCTGGAGGCAGTCAAAATGAGCCTTAGAATTCTTCCCTACCTTATTCCTGTGCTGAGATACAGGCTGCTCCAACCTGCTGTAAAATGCTTGATTTCGAGAGTGAGCGAAACTAATGAAAACATTGTTGGGGTAAAACCTAAAGGGAAAGACCTAGCACCAAATCCAATTTGCCATCTGATCTAACTTCTGGAGGCAGTCAAAATGAGCCTTAGAATTCTTCCCTACCTTATTCCTGTGCTGAGATACAGGCTGCTCCAACCTGCTGTAAAATGCTTGATTTCGAGATTGAGCGAAACTAATGAAAACATTGTTGGGGTAAAACCTAAAGGGAAAGACCTAGCACCAAATCCAATTTGCCATCTGATCTAACTTCTGGAGGCAGTCAAAATGATCCTTGGAATTCTTCCCTACCTTATTCCTGTGCTGAGATACAGGCTGCTCCAACCTGCTGTAAAATGCTTGATTTCGAGAGTGAGCGAAACTAATGAAAACATTGTTGGGGTAAAACCTAAAGGGAAAGACCTAGCACCAAATCCAATTTGCCATCTGATCTAACTTCTGGAGGCAGTCAAAATGAGCCTTAGAATTCTTACCTACCTTATTCCTGTGCTGAGATACAGGCTGCTCCAACCTGCTGTAAAATGCTTGATTTCGAGAGTGAGCGAAACTAATGAAAACATTGTTGGGGTAAAACCTAAAGGGAAAGACCTAGCACCAAATCCAATTTGCCATCTGATCTAACTTCTGGAGGCAGTCAAAATGATCCTTAGAATTCTTCCCTACCTTATTCCTGTGCTGAGATACAGGCTGCTCCAACCTGCTGTAAAATGCTTGATTTCGAGAGTGAGCGAAACTAATGAAAACATTGTTGGGGTAAAACCTAAAGGGAAAGACCTAGCACCAAATCCAATTTGCCATCTGATCTAACTTCTGGAGGCAGTCAAAATGAGCCTTAGAATTCTTCCCTACCTTATTCCTGTGCTGAGATACAGGCTGCTCCAACCTGCTGTAAAATGCTTGATTTCGAGAGTGAGCGAAACTAATGAAAACATTGTTGGGGTAAAACCTAAAGGGAAAGACCTAGCACCAAATCCAATTTGCCATCTGATCTAACTTCTGGAGGCAGTCAAAATGAGCCTTAGAATTCTTCCCTACCTTATTCCTGTGCTGAGATACAGGCTGCTCCAACCTGCTGTAAAATGCTTGATTTCGAGAGTGAGCGAAACTAATGAAAACATTGTTGGGGTAAAACCTAAAGGGAAAGACCTAGCACCAAATCCAATTTGCCATCTGATCTAACTTCTGGAGGCAGTCAAAATGAGCCTTAGAATTCTTCCCTACCTTATTCCTGTGCTGAGATACAGGCTGCTCCAACCTGCTGTAAAATGCTTGATTTCGAGAGTGAGCGAAACTAATGAAAACATTGTTGGGGTAAAACCTAAAGGGAAAGACCTAGCACCAAATCCAATTTGCCATCTGATCTAACTTCTGGAGGCAGTCAAAATGAGCCTTAGAATTCTTCCCTACCTTATTCCTGTGCTGAGATACAGGCTGCTCCAACCTGCTGTAAAATGCTTGATTTCGAGAGTGAGCGAAACTAATGAAAACATTGTTGGGGTAAAACCTAAAGGGAAAGACCTAGCACCAAATCCAATTTGCCATCTGATCTAACTTCTGGAGGCAGTCAAAATGAGCCTTAGAATTCTTCCCTACCTTATTCCTGTGCTGAGATACAGGCTGCTCCAACCTGCTGTAAAATGCTTGATTTCGAGAGTGAGCGAAACTAATGAAAACATTGTTGGGGTAAAACCTAAAGGGAAAGACCTAGCACCAAATCCAATTTGCCATCTGATCTAACTTCTGGAGGCAGTCAAAATGAGCCTTAGAATTCTTCCCTACCTTATTCCTGTGCTGAGATACAGGCTGCTCCAACCTGCTGTAAAATGCTTGATTTCGAGAGTGAGCGAAACTAATGAAAACATTGTTGGGGTAAAACCTAAAGGGAAAGACCTAGCACCAAATCCAATTTGCCATCTGATCTAACTTCTGGAGGCAGTCAAAATGATCCTTAGAATTCTTCCCTACCTTATTCCTGTGCTGAGATACAGGCTGCTCCAACCTGCTGTAAAATGCTTGATTTCGAGAGTGAGCGAAACTAATGAAAACATTGTTGGGGTAAAACCTAAAGGGAAAGACCTAGCACCAAATCCAATTTGCCATCTGATCTAACTTCTGGAGGCAGTCAAAATGAGCCTTAGAATTCTTCCCTACCTTATTCCTGTGCTGAGATACAGGCTGCTCCAACCTGCTGTAAAATGCTTGATTTCGAGAGTGAGCGAAACTAATGAAAACATTGTTGGGGTAAAACCTAAAGGGAAAGACCTAGCACCAAATCCAATTTGCCATCTGATCTAACTTCTGGAGGCAGTCAAAATGATCCTTAGAATTCTTCCCTACCTTATTCCTGTGCTGAGATACAGGCTGCTCCAACCTGCTGTAAAATGCTTGATTTCGAGAGTGAGCGAAACTAATGAAAACATTGTTGGGGTAAAACCTAAAGGGAAAGACCTAGCACCAAATCCAATTTGCCATCTGATCTAACTTCTGGAGGCAGTCAAAATGATCCTTAGAATTCTTCCCTACCTTATTCCTGTGCTGAGATACAGGCTGCTCCAACCTGCTGTAAAATGCTTGATTTCGAGAGTGAGCGAAACTAATGAAAACATTGTTGGGGTAAAACCTAAAGGGAAAGACCTAGCACCAAATCCAATTTGCCATCTGATCTAACTTCTGGAGGCAGTCAAAATGAGCCTTAGAATTCTTCCCTACCTTATTCCTGTGCTGAGATACAGGCTGCTCCAACCTGCTGTAAAATGCTTGATTTCGAGATTGAGCGAAACTAATGAAAACATTGTTGGGGTAAAACCTAAAGGGAAAGACCTAGCACCAAATCCCATTTGCCATCTGATCTAACTTCTGGAGGCAGTCAAAATGATCCTTAGAATTCTTCCCTACCTTATTCCTGTGCTGAGATACAGGCTGCTCCAACCTGCTGTAAAATGCTTGATTTCGAGAGTGAGCGAAACTAATGAAAACATTGTTGGGGTAAAACCTAAAGGGAAAGACCTAGCACCAAATCCAATTTGCCATCTGATCTAACTTCTGGAGGCAGTCAAAATGATCCTTAGAATTCTTCCCTACCTTATTCCTGTGCTGAGATACAGGCTGCTCCAACCTGCTGTAAAATGCTTGATTTCGAGAGGGAGCGAAACTAATGAAAACATTGTTGGGGTAAAACCTAAAGGGAAAGACCTAGCACCAAATCCAATTTGCCATCTGATCTAACTTCTGGAGGCAGTCAAAATGAGCCTTAGAATTCTTCCCTACCTTATTCCTGTGCTGAGATACAGGCTGCTCCAACCTGCTGTAAAATGCTTGATTTCGAGAGTGAGCGAAACTAATGAAAACATTGTTGGGGTAAAACCTAAAGGGAAAGACCTAGCACCAAATCCAATTTGCCATCTGATCTAACTTCTGGAGGCAGTCAAAATGATCCTTAGAATTCTTCCCTACCTTATTCCTGTGCTGAGATACAGGCTGCTCCAACCTGCTGTAAAATGCTTGATTTCGAGAGTGAGCGAAACTAATGAAAACATTGTTGGGGTAAAACCTAAAGGGAAAGACCTAGCACCAAATCCAATTTGCCATCTGATCTAACTTCTGGAGGCAGTCAAAATGATCCTTAGAATTCTTCCCTACCTTATTCCTGTGCTGAGATACAGGCTGCTCCAACCTGCTGTAAAATGCTTGATTTCGAGAGTGAGCGAAACTAATGAAAACATTGTTGGGGTAAAACCTAAAGGGAAAGACCTAGCACCAAATCCAATTTGCCATCTGATCTAACTTCTGGAGGCAGTCAAAATGATCCTTAGAATTCTTCCCTACCTTATTCCTGTGCTGAGATACAGGCTGCTCCAACCTGCTGTAAAATGCTTGATTTCGAGAGTGAGCGAAACTAATGAAAACATTGTTGGGGTAAAACCTAAAGGGAAAGACCTAGCACCAAATCCAATTTGCCATCTGATCTAACTTCTGGAGGCAGTCAAAATGAGCCTTAGAATTCTTCCCTACCTTATTCCTGTGCTGAGATACAGGCTGCTCCAACCTGCTGTAAAATGCTTGATTTGGAGAGTGAGCGAAACTAATGAAAACATTGTTGGGGTAAAACCTAAAGGGAAAGACCTAGCACCAAATCCAATTTGCCATCTGATCTAACTTCTGGAGGCAGTCAAAATGATCCTTAGAATTCTTCCCTACCTTATTCCTGTGCTGAGATACAGGCTGCTCCAACCTGCTGTAAAATGCTTGATTTCGAGAGTGAGCGAAACTAATGAAAACATTGTTGGGGTAAAACCTAAAGGGAAAGACCTAGCACCAAATCCAATTTGCCATCTGATCTAACTTCTGGAGGCAGTCAAAATGAGCCTTAGAATTCTTCCCTACCTTATTCCTGTGCTGAGATACAGGCTGCTCCAACCTGCTGTAAAATGCTTGATTTCGAGAGTGAGCGAAACTAATGAAAACATTGTTGGGGTAAAACCTAAAGGGAAAGACCTAGCACCAAATCCAATTTGCCATCTGATCTAACTTCTGGAGGCAGTCAAAATGATCCTTAGAATTCTTCCCTACCTTATTCCTGTGCTGAGATACAGGCTGCTCCAACCTGCTGTAAAATGCTTGATTTCGAGAGTGAGCGAAACTAATGAAAACATTGTTGGGGTAAAACCTAAAGGGAAAGACCTAGCACCAAATCCAATTTGCCATCTGATCTAACTTCTGGAGGCAGTCAAAATGAGCCTTAGAATTCTTCCCTACCTTATTCCTGTGCTGAGATACAGGCTGCTCCAACCTGCTGTAAAATGCTTGATTTCGAGAGTGAGCGAAACTAATGAAAACATTGTTGGGGTAAAACCTAAAGGGAAAGACCTAGCACCAAATCCAATTTGCCATCTGATCTAACTTCTGGAGGCAGTCAAAATGATCCTTAGAATTCTTCCCTACCTTATTCCTGTGCTGAGATACAGGCTGCTCCAACCTGCTGTAAAATGCTTGATTTCGAGAGTGAGCGAAACTAATGAAAACATTGTTGGGGTAAAACCTAAAGGGAAAGACCTAGCACCAAATCCAATTTGCCATCTGATCTAACTTCTGGAGGCAGTCAAAATGATCCTTAGAATTCTTCCCTACCTTATTCCTGTGCTGAGATACAGGCTGCTCCAACCTGCTGTAAAATGCTTGATTTCGAGAGTGAGCGAAACTAATGAAAACATTGTTGGGGTAAAACCTAAAGGGAAAGACCTAGCACCAAATCCAATTTGCCATCTGATCTAACTTCTGGAGGCAGTCAAAATGAGCCTTAGAATTCTTCCCTACCTTATTCCTGTGCTGAGATACAGGCTGCTCCAACCTGCTGTAAAATGCTTGATTTCGAGAGTGAGCGAAACTAATGAAAACATTGTTGGGGTAAAACCTAAAGGGAAAGACCTAGCACCAAATCCAATTTGCCATCTGATCTAACTTCTGGAGGCAGTCAAAATGATCCTTAGAATTCTTCCCTACCTTATTCCTGTGCTGAGATACAGGCTGCTCCAACCTGCTGTAAAATGCTTGATTTCGAGAGTGAGCGAAACTAATGAAAACATTGTTGGGGTAAAACCTAAAGGGAAAGACCTAGCACCAAATCCAATTTGCCATCTGATCTAACTTCTGGAGGCAGTCAAAATGATCCTTAGAATTCTTCCCTACCTTATTCCTGTGCTGAGATACAGGCTGCTCCAACCTGCTGTAAAATGCTTGATTTCGAGAGTGAGCGAAACTAATGAAAACATTGTTGGGGTAAAACCTAAAGGGAAAGACCTAGCACCAAATCCAATTTGCCATCTGATCTAACTTCTGGAGGCAGTCAAAATGAGCCTTAGAATTCTTCCCTACCTTATTCCTGTGCTGAGATACAGGCTGCTCCAACCTGCTGTAAAATGCTTGATTTCGAGAGTGAGCGAAACTAATGAAAACATTGTTGGGGTAAAACCTAAAGGGAAAGACCTAGCACCAAATCCAATTTGCCATCTGACCTAACTTCTGGAGGCAGTCAAAATGAGCCTTAGAATTCTTCCCTACCTTATTCCTGTGCTGAGATACAGGCTGCTCCAACCTGCTGTAAAATGCTTGATTTCGAGAGTGAGCGAAACTAATGAAAACATTGTTGGGGTAAAACCTAAAGGGAAAGACCTAGCACCAAATCCAATTTGCCATCTGATCTAACTTCTGGAGGCAGTCAAAATGATCCTTAGAATTCTTCCCTACCTTATTCCTGTGCTGAGATACAGGCTGCTCCAACCTGCTGTAAAATGCTTGATTTCGAGAGTGAGCGAAACTAATGAAAACATTGTTGGGGTAAAACCTAAAGGGAAAGACCTAGCACCAAATCCAATTTGCCATCTGATCTAACTTCTGGAGGCAGTCAAAATGAGCCTTAGAATTCTTCCCTACCTTATTCCTGTGCTGAGATACAGGCTGCTCCAACCTGCTGTAAAATGCTTGATTTCGAGAGTGAGCGAAACTAATGAAAACATTGTTGGGGTAAAACCTAAAGGGAAAGACCTAGCACCAAATCCAATTTGCCATCTGATCTAACTTCTGGAGGCAGTCAAAATGATCCTTAGAATTCTTCCCTACCTTATTCCTGTGCTGAGATACAGGCTGCTCCAACCTGCTGTAAAATGCTTGATTTCGAGATTGAGCGAAACTAATGAAAACATTGTTGGGGTAAAACCTAAAGGGAAAGACCTAGCACCAAATCCAATTTGCCATCTGATCTAACTTCTGGAGGCAGTCAAAATGATCCTTGGAATTCTTCCCTACCTTATTCCTGTGCTGAGATACAGGCTGCTCCAACCTGCTGTAAAATGCTTGATTTCGAGAGTGAGCGAAACTAATGAAAACATTGTTGGGGTAAAACCTAAAGGGAAAGACCTAGCACCAAATCCAATTTGCCATCTGATCTAACTTCTGGAGGCAGTCAAAATGAGCCTTAGAATTCTTCCCTACCTTATTCCTGTGCTGAGATACAGGCTGCTCCAACCTGCTGTAAAATGCTTGATTTCGAGAGTGAGCGAAACTAATGAAAACATTGGTGGGGTAAAACCTAAAGGGAAAGACCTAGCACCAAATCCAATTTGCCATCTGATCTAACTTCTGGAGGCAGTCAAAATGAACCTTAGAATTCTTCCCTACCTTATTCCTGTGCTGAGATACAGGCTGCTCCAACCTGCTGTAAAATGCTTGATTTCGAGAGTGAGCGAAACTAATGAAAACATTGTTGGGGTAAAACCTAAAGGGAAAGACCTAGCACCAAATCCAATTTGCCATCTGATCTAACTTCTGGAGGCAGTCAAAATGAGCCTTAGAATTCTTCCCTACCTTATTCCTGTGCTGAGATACAGGCTGCTCCAACCTGCTGTAAAATGCTTGATTTCGAGAGTGAGCGAAACTAATGAAAACATTGTTGGGGTAAAACCTAAAGGGAAAGACCTAGCACCAAATCCAATTTGCCATCTGATCTAACTTCTGGAGGCAGTCAAAATGATCCTTAGAATTCTTCCCTACCTTATTCCTGTGCTGAGATACAGGCTGCTCCAACCTGCTGTAAAATGCTTGATTTCGAGAGTGAGCGAAACTAATGAAAACATTGTTGGGGTAAAACCTAAAGGGAAAGACCTAGCACCAAATCCAATTTGCCATCTGATCTAACTTCTGGAGGCAGTCAAAATGAGCCTTAGAATTCTTCCCTACCTTATTCCTGTGCTGAGATACAGGCTGCTCCAACCTGCTGTAAAATGCTTGATTTCGAGAGTGAGCGAAACTAATGAAAACATTGTTGGGGTAAAACCTAAAGGGAAAGACCTAGCACCAAATCCAATTTGCCATCTGATCTAACTTCTGGAGGCAGTCAAAATGATCCTTAGAATTCTTCCCTACCTTATTCCTGTGCTGAGATACAGGCTGCTCCAACCTGCTGTAAAATGCTTGATTTCGAGAGTGAGCGAAACTAATGAAAACATTGTTGGGGTAAAACCTACAGGGAAAGACCTAGCACCAAATCCAATTTGCCATCTGATCTAACTTCTGGAGGCAGTCAAAATGAGCCTTAGAATTCTTCCCTACCTTATTCCTGTGCTGAGATACAGGCTGCTCCAACCTGCTGTAAAATGCTTGATTTCGAGAGTGAGCGAAACTAATGAAAACATTGTTGGGGTAAAACCTAAAGGGAAAGACCTAGCACCAAATCCAATTTGCCATCTGATCTAACTTCTGGAGGCAGTCAAAATGAGCCTTAGAATTCTTCCCTACCTTATTCCTGTGCTGAGATACAGGCTGCTCCAACCTGCTGTAAAATGCTTGATTTCGAGAGTGAGCGAAACTAATGAAAACATTGTTGGGGTAAAACCTAAAGGGAAAGACCTAGCACCAAATCCAATTTGCCATCTGATCTAACTTCTGGAGGCAGTCAAAATGAGCCTTAGAATTCTTCCCTACCTTATTCCTGTGCTGAGATACAGGCTGCTCCAACCTGCTGTAAAATGCTTGATTTCGAGAGTGAGCGAAACTAATGAAAACATTGTTGGGGTAAAACCTAAAGGGAAAGACCTAGCACCAAATCCAATTTGCCATCTGATCTAACTTCTGGAGGCAGTCAAAATGAGCCTTAGAATTCTTCCCTACCTTATTCCTGTGCTGAGATACAGGCTGCTCCAACCTGCTGTAAAATGCTTGATTTCAAGAGTGAGCGAAACTAATGAAAACATTGTTGGGGTAAAACCTAAAGGGAAAGACCTAGCACCAAATCCAATTTGCCATCTGATCTAACTTCTGGAGGCAGTCAAAATGATCCTTAGAATTCTTCCCTACCTTATTCCTGTGCTGAGATACAGGCTGCTCCAACCTGCTGTAAAATGCTTGATTTCGAGAGTGAGCGAAACTAATGAAAACATTGTTGGGGTAAAACCTAAAGGGAAAGACCTAGCACCAAATCCAATTTGCCATCTGATCTAACTTCTGGAGGCAGTCAAAATGAGCCTTAGAATTCTTCCCTACCTTATTCCTGTGCTGAGATACAGGCTGCTCCAACCTGCTGTAAAATGCTTGATTTCGAGAGTGAGCGAAACTAATGAAAACATTGGTGGGGTAAAACCTAAAGGGAAAGACCTAGCACCAAATCCAATTTGCCATCTGATCTAACTTCTGGAGGCAGTCAAAATGATCCTTAGAATTCTTCCCTACCTTATTCCTGTGCTGAGATACAGGCTGCTCCAACCTGCTGTAAAATGCTTGATTTCGAGAGTGAGCGAAACTAATGAAAACATTGTTGGGGTAAAACCTAAAGGGAAAGACCTAGCACCAAATCCAATTTGCCATCTGATCTAACTTCTGGAGGCAGTCAAAATGATCCTTAGAATTCTTCCCTACCTTATTCCTGTGCTGAGATACAGGCTGCTCCAACCTGCTGTAAAATGCTTGATTTCAAGAGTGAGCGAAACTAATGAAAACATTGTTGGGGTAAAACCTAAAGGGAAAGACCTAGCACCAAATCCAATTTGCCATCTGATCTAACTTCTGGAGGCAGTCAAAATGAGCCTTAGAATTCTTCCCTACCTTATTCCTGTGCTGAGATACAGGCTGCTCCAACCTGCTGTAAAATGCTTGATTTCGAGATTGAGCGAAACTAATGAAAACATTGTTGGGGTAAAACCTAAAGGGAAAGACCTAGCACCAAATCCAATTTGCCATCTGATCTAACTTCTGGAGGCAGTCAAAATGATCCTTGGAATTCTTCCCTACCTTATTCCTGTGCTGAGATACAGGCTGCTCCAACCTGCTGTAAAATGCTTGATTTCGAGAGTGAGCGAAACTAATGAAAACATTGTTGGGGTAAAACCTAAAGGGAAAGACCTAGCACCAAATCCAATTTGCCATCTGATCTAACTTCTGGAGGCAGTCAAAATGAGCCTTAGAATTCTTCCTACCTTATTCCTGTGCTGAGATACAGGCTGCTCCAACCTGCTGTAAAATGCTTGATTTCGAGAGTGAGCGAAACTAATGAAAACATTGTTGGGGTAAAACCTAAAGGGAAAGACCTAGCACCAAATCCAATTTGCCATCTGATCTAACTTCTGGAGGCAGTCAAAATGAGCCTTAGAATTCTTCCTACCTTATTCCTGTGCTGAGATACAGGCTGCTCCAACCTGCTGTAAAATGCTTGATTTCGAGAGTGAGCGAAACTAATGAAAACATTGTTGGGGTAAAACCTAAAGGGAAAGACCTAGCACCAAATCCAATTTGCCATCTGATCTAACTTCTGGAGGCAGTCAAAATGAGCCTTAGAATTCTTCCCTACCTTATTCCTGTGCTGAGATACAGGCTGCTCCAACCTGCTGTAAAATGCTTGATTTCGAGAGTGAGCGAAACTAATGAAAACATTGTTGGGGTAAAACCTAAAGGGAAAGACCTAGCACCAAATCCAATTTGCCATCTGATCTAACTTCTGGAGGCAGTCAAAATGAGCCTTAGAATTCTTCCCTACCTTATTCCTGTGCTGAGATACAGGCTGCTCCAACCTGCTGTAAAATGCTTGATTTCGAGAGTGAGCGAAACTAATGAAAACATTGTTGGGGTAAAACCTAAAGGGAAAGACCTAGCACCAAATCCAATTTGCCATCTGATCTAACTTCTGGAGGCAGTCAAAATGAGCCTTAGAATTCTTCCCTACCTTATTCCTGTGCTGAGATACAGGCTGCTCCAACCTGCTGTAAAATGCTTGATTTCGAGAGTGAGCGAAACTAATGAAAACATTGTTGGGGTAAAACCTAAAGGGAAAGACCTAGCACCAAATCCAATTTGCCATCTGATCTAACTTCTGGAGGCAGTCAAAATGAGCCTTAGAATTCTTCCCTACCTTATTCCTGTGCTGAGATACAGGCTGCTCCAACCTGCTGTAAAATGCTTGATTTCGAGAGTGAGCGAAACTAATGAAAACATTGTTGGGGTAAAACCTAAAGGGAAAGACCTAGCACCAATCCAATTTGCCATCTGATCTAACTTCTGGAGGCAGTCAAAATGAGCCTTAGAATTCTTCCCTACCTTATTCCTGTGCTGAGATACAGGCTGCTCCAACCTGCTGTAAAATGCTTGATTTCGAGAGTGAGCGAAACTAATGAAAACATTGTTGGGGTAAAACCTAAAGGGAAAGACCTAGCACCAAATCCAATTTGCCATCTGATCTAACTTCTGGAGGCAGTCAAAATGAGCCTTAGAATTCTTCCCTACCTTATTCCTGTGCTGAGATACAGGCTGCTCCAACCTGCTGTAAAATGCTTGATTTCGAGAGTGAGCGAAACTAATGAAAACATTGTTGGGGTAAAACCTAAAGGGAAAGACCTAGCACCAAATCCAATTTGCCATCTGATCTAACTTCTGGAGGCAGTCAAAATGATCCTTAGAATTCTTCCCTACCTTATTCCTGTGCTGAGATACAGGCTGCTCCAACCTGCTGTAAAATGCTTGATTTCGAGAGTGAGCGAAACTAATGAAAACATTGTTGGGGTAAAACCTAAAGGGAAAGACCTAGCACCAAATCCAATTTGCCATCTGATCTAACTTCTGGAGGCAGTCAAAATGAGCCTTAGAATTCTTCCCTACCTTATTCCTGTGCTGAGATACAGGCTGCTCCAACCTGCTGTAAAATGCTTGATTTCGAGAGTGAGCGAAACTAATGAAAACATTGTTGGGGTAAAACCTAAAGGGAAAGACCTAGCACCAAATCCAATTTGCCATCTGATCTAACTTCTGGAGGCAGTCAAAATGATCCTTAGAATTCTTCCCTACCTTATTCCTGTGCTGAGATACAGGCTGCTCCAACCTGCTGTAAAATGCTTGATTTCGAGAGTGAGCGAAACTAATGAAAACATTGTTGGGGTAAAACCTAAAGGGAAAGACCTAGCACCAAATCCAATTTGCCATCTGATCTAACTTCTGGAGGCAGTCAAAATGATCCTTAGAATTCTTCCCTACCTTATTCCTGTGCTGAGATACAGGCTGCTCCAACCTGCTGTAAAATGCTTGATTTCGAGAGTGAGCGAAACTAATGAAAACATTGTTGGGGTAAAACCTAAAGGGAAAGACCTAGCACCAAATCCAATTTGCCATCTGATCTAACTTCTGAGGCAGTCAAAATGAGCCTTAGAATTCTTCCCTACCTTATTCCTGTGCTGAGATACAGGCTGCTCCAACCTGCTGTAAAATGCTTGATTTCGAGATTGAGCGAAACTAATGAAAACATTGTTGGGGTAAAACCTAAAGGGAAAGACCTAGCACCAAATCCCATTTGCCATCTGATCTAACTTCTGGAGGCAGTCAAAATGATCCTTAGAATTCTTCCCTACCTTATTCCTGTGCTGAGATACAGGCTGCTCCAACCTGCTGTAAAATGCTTGATTTCGAGAGTGAGCGAAACTAATGAAAACATTGTTGGGGTAAAACCTAAAGGGAAAGACCTAGCACCAAATCCAATTTGCCATCTGATCTAACTTCTGGAGGCAGTCAAAATGATCCTTAGAATTCTTCCCTACCTTATTCCTGTGCTGAGATACAGGCTGCTCCAACCTGCTGTAAAATGCTTGATTTCGAGAGGGAGCGAAACTAATGAAAACATTGTTGGGGTAAAAACCTAAAGGGAAAGACCTAGCACCAAATCCAATTTGCCATCTGATCTAACTTCTGGAGGCAGTCAAAATGAGCCTTAGAATTCTTCCCTACCTTATTCCTGTGCTGAGATACAGGCTGCTCCAACCTGCTGTAAAATGCTTGATTTCGAGAGTGAGCGAAACTAATGAAAACATTGTTGGGGTAAAACCTAAAGGGAAAGACCTAGCACCAAATCCAATTTGCCATCTGATCTAACTTCTGGAGGCAGTCAAAATGATCCTTAGAATTCTTCCCTACCTTATTCCTGTGCTGAGATACAGGCTGCTCCAACCTGCTGTAAAATGCTTGATGTCGAGAGTGAGCGAAACTAATGAAAACATTGTTGGGGTAAAACCTAAAGGGAAAGACCTAGCACCAAATCCAATTTGCCATCTGATCTAACTTCTGGAGGCAGTCAAAATGATCCTTAGAATTCTTCCCTACCTTATTCCTGTGCTGAGATACAGGCTGCTCCAACCTGCTGTAAAATGCTTGATTTCGAGAGTGAGCGAAACTAATGAAAACATTGTTGGGGTAAAACCTAAAGGGAAAGACCTAGCACCAAATCAATTTGCCATCTGATCTAACTTCTGGAGGCAGTCAAAATGATCCTTAGAATTCTTCCCTACCTTATTCCTGTGCTGAGATACAGGCTGCTCCAACCTGCTGTAAAATGCTTGATTTCGAGAGTGAGCGAAACTAATGAAAACATTGTTGGGGTAAAACCTAAAGGGAAAGACCTAGCACCAAATCCAATTTGCCATCTGATCTAACTTCTGGAGGCAGTCAAAATGAGCCTTAGAATTCTTCCCTACCTTATTCCTGTGCTGAGATACAGGCTGCTCCAACCTGCTGTAAAATGCTTGATTTGGAGAGTGAGCGAAACTAATGAAAACATTGTTGGGGTAAAACCTAAAGGGAAAGACCTAGCACCAAATCCAATTTGCCATCTGATCTAACTTCTGGAGGCAGTCAAAATGATCCTTAGAATTCTTCCCTACCTTATTCCTGTGCTGAGATACAGGCTGCTCCAACCTGCTGTAAAATGCTTGATTTCGAGAGTGAGCGAAACTAATGAAAACATTGTTGGGGTAAAACCTAAAGGGAAAGACCTAGCACCAAATCCAATTTGCCATCTGATCTAACTTCTGGAGGCAGTCAAAATGAGCCTTAGAATTCTTCCCTACCTTATTCCTGTGCTGAGATACAGGCTGCTCCAACCTGCTGTAAAATGCTTGATTTCGAGAGTGAGCGAAACTAATGAAAACATTGTTGGGGTAAAACCTAAAGGGAAAGACCTAGCACCAAATCCAATTTGCCATCTGATCTAACTTCTGGAGGCAGTCAAAATGATCCTTAGAATTCTTCCCTACCTTATTCCTGTGCTGAGATACAGCTGCTCCAACCTGCTGTAAAATGCTTGATTTCGAGAGTGAGCGAAACTAATGAAAACATTGTTGGGGTAAAACCTAAAGGGAAAGACCTAGCACCAAATCCAATTTGCCATCTGATCTAACTTCTGGAGGCAGTCAAAATGAGCCTTAGAATTCTTCCCTACCTTATTCCTGTGCTGAGATACAGGCTGCTCCAACCTGCTGTAAAATGCTTGATTTCGAGAGTGAGCGAAACTAATGAAAACATTGTTGGGGTAAAACCTAAAGGGAAAGACCTAGCACCAAATCCAATTTGCCATCTGATCTAACTTCTGGAGGCAGTCAAAATGATCCTTAGAATTCTTCCCTACCTTATTCCTGTGCTGAGATACAGGCTGCTCCAACCTGCTGTAAAATGCTTGATTTCGAGAGTGAGCGAAACTAATGAAAACATTGTTGGGGTAAAACCTAAAGGGAAAGACCTAGCACCAAATCCAATTTGCCATCTGATCTAACTTCTGGAGGCAGTCAAAATGATCCTTAGAATTCTTCCCTACCTTATTCCTGTGCTGAGATACAGGCTGCTCCAACCTGCTGTAAAATGCTTGATTTCGAGAGTGAGCGAAACTAATGAAAACATTGTTGGGGTAAAACCTAAAGGGAAAGACCTAGCACCAAATCCAATTTGCCATCTGATCTAACTTCTGGAGGCAGTCAAAATGAGCCTTAGAATTCTTCCCTACCTTATTCCTGTGCTGAGATACAGGCTGCTCCAACCTGCTGTAAAATGCTTGATTTCGAGATTGAGCGAAACTAATGAAAACATTGTTGGGGTAAAACCTAAAGGGAAAGACCTAGCACCAAATCCCATTTGCCATCTGATCTAACTTCTGGAGGCAGTCAAAATGATCCTTAGAATTCTTCCCTACCTTATTCCTGTGCTGAGATACAGGCTGCTCCAACCTGCTGTAAAATGCTTGATTTCGAGAGTGAGCGAAACTAATGAAAACATTGTTGGGGTAAAACCTAAAGGGAAAGACCTAGCACCAAATCCAATTTGCCATCTGATCTAACTTCTGGAGGCAGTCAAAATGATCCTTAGAATTCTTCCCTACCTTATTCCTGTGCTGAGATACAGGCTGCTCCAACCTGCTGTAAAATGCTTGATTTCGAGAGGGAGCGAAACTAATGAAAACATTGTTGGGGTAAAACCTAAAGGGAAAGACCTAGCACCAAATCCAATTTGCCATCTGATCTAACTTCTGGAGGCAGTCAAAATGAGCCTTAGAATTCTTCCCTACCTTATTCCTGTGCTGAGATACAGGCTGCTCCAACCTGCTGTAAAATGCTTGATTTCGAGAGTGAGCGAAACTAATGAAAACATTGTTGGGGTAAAACCTAAAGGGAAAGACCTAGCACCAAATCCAATTTGCCATCTGATCTAACTTCTGGAGGCAGTCAAAATGATCCTTAGAATTCTTCCCTACCTTATTCCTGTGCTGAGATACAGGCTGCTCCAACCTGCTGTAAAATGCTTGATTTCGAGAGTGAGCGAAACTAATGAAAACATTGTTGGGGTAAAACCTAAGGGAAAGACCTAGCACCAAATCCAATTTGCCATCTGATCTAACTTCTGGAGGCAGTCAAAATGATCCTTAGAATTCTTCCCTACCTTATTCCTGTGCTGAGATACAGGCTGCTCCAACCTGCTGTAAAATGCTTGATTTCGAGAGTGAGCGAAACTAATGAAAACATTGTTGGGGTAAAACCTAAAGGGAAAGACCTAGCACCAAATCCAATTTGCCATCTGATCTAACTTCTGGAGGCAGTCAAAATGATCCTTAGAATTCTTCCCTACCTTATTCCTGTGCTGAGATACAGGCTGCTCCAACCTGCTGTAAAATGCTTGATTTCGAGAGTGAGCGAAACTAATGAAAACATTGTTGGGGTAAAACCTAAAGGGAAAGACCTAGCACCAAATCCAATTTGCCATCTGATCTAACTTCTGGAGGCAGTCAAAATGAGCCTTAGAATTCTTCCCTACCTTATTCCTGTGCTGAGATACAGGCTGCTCCAACCTGCTGTAAAATGCTTGATTTGGAGAGGTGAGCGAAACTAATGAAAACATTGTTGGGGTAAAACCTAAAGGGAAAGACCTAGCACCAAATCCAATTTGCCATCTGATCTAACTTCTGGAGGCAGTCAAAATGATCCTTAGAATTCTTCCTACCTTATTCCTGTGCTGAGATACAGGCTGCTCCAACCTGCTGTAAAATGCTTGATTTCGAGAGTGAGCGAAACTAATGAAAACATTGGTGGGGTAAAACCTAAAGGGAAAGACCTAGCACCAAATCCAATTTGCCATCTGATCTAACTTCTGGAGGCAGTCAAAATGATCCTTAGAATTCTTCCCTACCTTATTCCTGTGCTGAGATACAGGCTGCTCCAACCTGCTGTAAAATGCTTGATTTCGAGAGTGAGCGAAACTAATGAAAACATTGTTGGGGTAAAACCTAAAGGGAAAGACCTAGCACCAAATCCAATTTGCCATCTGATCTAACTTCTGGAGGCAGTCAAAATGAGCCTTAGAATTCTTCCCTACCTTATTCCTGTGCTGAGATACAGGCTGCTCCAACCTGCTGTAAAATGCTTGATTTCGAGAGTGAGCGAAACTAATGAAAACATTGTTGGGGTAAAACCTAAGGGAAAGACCTAGCACCAAATCCAATTTGCCATCTGATCTAACTTCTGGAGGCAGTCAAAATGAGCCTTAGAATTCTTCCCTACCTTATTCCTGTGCTGAGATACAGGCTGCTCCAACCTGCTGTAAAATGCTTGATTTCGAGAGTGAGCGAAACTAATGAAAACATTGTTGGGGTAAAACCTAAAGGGAAAGACCTAGCACCAAATCCAATTTGCCATCTGATCTAACTTCTGGAGGCAGTCAAAATGAGCCTTAGAATTCTTCCCTACCTTATTCCTGTGCTGAGATACAGGCTGCTCCAACCTGCTGTAAAATGCTTGATTTCGAGAGTGAGCGAAACTAATGAAAACATTGTTGGGGTAAAACCTAAAGGGAAAGACCTAGCACCAAATCCAATTTGCCATCTGATCTAACTTCTGGAGGCAGTCAAAATGAGCCTTAGAATTCTTCCCTACCTTATTCCTGTGCTGAGATACAGGCTGCTCCAACCTGCTGTAAAATGCTTGATTTCGAGAGTGAGCGAAACTAATGAAAACATTGTTGGGGTAAAACCTAAAGGGAAAGACCTAGCACCAAATCCAATTTGCCATCTGATCTAACTTCTGGAGGCAGTCAAAATGATCCTTAGAATTCTTCCCTACCTTATTCCTGTGCTGAGATACAGGCTGCTCCAACCTGCTGTAAAATGCTTGATTTCGAGAGTGAGTGAAACTAATGAAAACATTGTTGGGGTAAAACCTAAAGGGAAAGACCTAGCACCAAATCCAATTTGCCATCTGATCTAACTTCTGGAGGCAGTCAAAATGATCCTTAGAATTCTTCCCTACCTTATTCCTGTGCTGAGATACAGGCTGCTCCAACCTGCTGTAAAATGCTTGATTTCGAGAGTGAGCGAAACTAATGAAAACATTGTTGGGGTAAAACCTAAAGGGAAAGACCTAGCACCAAATCCAATTTGCCATCTGATCTAACTTCTGGAGGCAGTCAAAATGAGCCTTAGAATTCTTCCCTACCTTATTCCTGTGCTGAGATACAGGCTGCTCCAACCTGCTGTAAAATGCTTGATTTCGAGAGTGAGCGAAACTAATGAAAACATTGTTGGGGTAAAACCTAAAGGGAAAGACCTAGCACCAAATCCAATTTGCCATCTGATCTAACTTCTGGAGGCAGTCAAAATGAGCCTTAGAATTCTTCCCTACCTTATTCCTGTGCTGAGATACAGGCTGCTCCAACCTGCTGTAAAATGCTTGATTTCGAGAGTGAGCGAAACTAATGAAAACATTGTTGGGGTAAAACCTAAAGGGAAAGACCTAGCACCAAATCCAATTTGCCATCTGATCTAACTTCTGGAGGCAGTCAAAATGAGCCTTAGAATTCTTCCCTACCTTATTCCTGTGCTGAGATACAGGCTGCTCCAACCTGCTGTAAAATGCTTGATTTCGAGAGTGAGCGAAACTAATGAAAACATTGTTGGGGTAAAACCTAAAGGGAAAGACCTAGCACCAAATCCAATTTGCCATCTGATCTAACTTCTGGAGGCAGTCAAAATGAGCCTTAGAATTCTTCCCTACCTTATTCCTGTGCTGAGATACAGGCTGCTCCAACCTGCTGTAAAATGCTTGATTTCGAGAGTGAGCGAAACTAATGAAAACATTGTTGGGGTAAAACTTAAAGGGAAAGACCTAGCACCAAATCCAATTTGCCATCTGATCTAACTTCTGGAGGCAGTCAAAATGAGCCTTAGAATTCTTCCCTACCTTATTCCTGTGCTGAGATACAGCTGCTCCAACCTGCTGTAAAATGCTTGATTTCGAGAGTGAGCGAAACTAATGAAAACATTGTTGGGGTAAAACCTAAAGGGAAAGACCTAGCACCAAATCCAATTTGCCATCTGATCTAACTTCTGGAGGCAGTCAAAATGAGCCTTAGAATTCTTCCCTACCTTATTCCTGTGCTGAGATACAGGCTGCTCCAACCTGCTGTAAAATGCTTGATTTCGAGAGTGAGCGAAACTAATGAAAACATTGTTGGGGTAAAACCTAAAGGGAAAGACCTAGCACCAAATCCAATTTGCCATCTGATCTAACTTCTGGAGGCAGTCAAAATGAGCCTTAGAATTCTTCCCTACCTTATTCCTGTGCTGAGATACAGGCTGCTCCAACCTGCTGTAAAATGCTTGATTTCGAGAGTGAGCGAAACTAATGAAAACATTGTTGGGGTAAAACCTAAAGGGAAAGACCTAGCACCAAATCCAATTTGCCATCTGATCTAACTTCTGGAGGCAGTCAAAATGAGCCTTAGAATTCTTCCCTACCTTATTCCTGTGCTGAGATACAGGCTGCTCCAACCTGCTGTAAAATGCTTGATTTCGAGAGTGAGCGAAACTAATGAAAACATTGTTGGGGTAAAACCTAAAGGGAAAGACCTAGCACCAAATCCAATTTGCCATCTGATCTAACTTCTGGAGGCAGTCAAAATGAGCCTTAGAATTCTTCCCTACCTTATTCCTGTGCTGAGATACAGGCTGCTCCAACCTGCTGTAAAATGCTTGATTTCGAGAGTGAGCGAAACTAATGAAAACATTGTTGGGGTAAAACCTAAAGGGAAAGACCTAGCACCAAATCCAATTTGCCATCTGATCTAACTTCTGGAGGCAGTCAAAATGATCCTTAGAATTCTTCCCTACCTTATTCCTGTGCTGAGATACAGGCTGCTCCAACCTGCTGTAAAATGCTTGATTTCGAGAGTGAGCGAAACTAATGAAAACATTGTTGGGGTAAAACCTAAAGGGAAAGACCTAGCACCAAATCCAATTTGCCATCTGATCTAACTTCTGGAGGCAGTCAAAATGATCCTTAGAATTCTTCCACTACCTTATTCCTGTGCTGAGATACAGGCTGCTCCAACCTGCTGTAAAATGCTTGATTTCGAGAGTGAGCGAAACTAATGAAAACATTGTTGGGGTAAAACCTAAAGGGAAAGACCTAGCACCAAATCCAATTTGCCATCTGATCTAACTTCTGGAGGCAGTCAAAATGAGCCTTAGAATTCTTCCCTACCTTATTCCTGTGCTGAGATACAGGCTGCTCCAACCTGCTGTAAAATGCTTGATTTCGAGAGTGAGCGAAACTAATGAAAACATTGTTGGGGTAAAACCTAAAGGGAAAGACCTAGCACCAAATCCAATTGCCATCTGATCTAACTTCTGGAGGCAGTCAAAATGAGCCTTAGAATTCTTCCCTACCTTATTCCTGTGCTGAGATACAGGCTGCTCCAACCTGCTGTAAAATGCTTGATTTCGAGAGTGAGCGAAACTAATGAAAACATTGTTGGGGTAAAACCTAAAGGGAAAGACCTAGCACCAAATCCAATTTGCCATCTGATCTAACTTCTGGAGGCAGTCAAAATGAGCCTTAGAATTCTTCCCTACCTTATTCCTGTGCTGAGATACAGGCTGCTCCAACCTGCTGTAAAATGCTTGATTTCGAGAGTGAGCGAAACTAATGAAAACATTGTTGGGGTAAAACCTAAAGGGAAAGACCTAGCACCAAATCCAATTTGCCATCTGATCTAACTTCTGGAGGCAGTCAAAATGAGCCTTAGAATTCTTCCCTACCTTATTCCTGTGCTGAGATACAGGCTGCTCCAACCTGCTGTAAAATGCTTGATTTCGAGAGTGAGCGAAACTAATGAAAACATTGTTGGGGTAAAACCTAAAGGGAAAGACCTAGCACCAAATCCAATTTGCCATCTGATCTAACTTCTGGAGGCAGTCAAAATGATCCTTGGAATTCTTCCCTACCTTATTCCTGTGCTGAGATACAGGCTGCTCCAACCTGCTGTAAAATGCTTGATTTCGAGAGTGAGCGAAACTAATGAAAACATTGTTGGGGTAAAACCTAAAGGGAAAGACCTAGCACCAAATCCAATTTGCCATCTGATCTAACTTCTGGAGGCAGTCAAAATGAGCCTTAGAATTCTTCCCTACCTTATTCCTGTGCTGAGATACAGGCTGCTCCAACCTGCTGTAAAATGCTTGATTTCGAGAGTGAGCGAAACTAATGAAACATTGTTGGGGTAAAACCTAAAGGGAAAGACCTAGCACCAAATCCAATTTGCCATCTGATCTAACTTCTGGAGGCAGTCAAAATGATCCTTAGAATTCTTCCCTACCTTATTCCTGTGCTGAGATACAGGCTGCTCCAACCTGCTGTAAAATGCTTGATTTCGAGAGTGAGCGAAACTAATGAAAACATTGTTGGGGTAAAACCTAAAGGGAAAGACCTAGCACCAAATCCAATTTGCCATCTGATCTAACTTCTGGAGGCAGTCAAAATGAGCCTTAGAATTCTTCCCTACCTTATTCCTGTGCTGAGATACAGCTGCTCCAACCTGCTGTAAAATGCTTGATTTCGAGAGGGAGCGAAACTAATGAAAACATTGTTGGGGTAAAACCTAAAGGGAAAGGACCTAGCACCAAATCCAATTTGCCATCTGATCTAACTTCTGGAGGCAGTCAAAATGAGCCTTAGAATTCTTCCCTACCTTATTCCTGTGCTGAGATACAGGCTGCTCCAACCTGCTGTAAAATGCTTGATTTCGAGAGTGAGCGAAACTAATGAAAACATTGTTGGGGTAAAACTTAAAGGGAAAGACCTAGCACCAAATTCAATTTGCCATCTGATCTAACTTCTGGAGGCAGTCAAAATGAGCCTTAGAATTCTTCCCTACCTTATTCCTGTGCTGAGATACAGGCTGCTCCAACCTGCTGTAAAATGCTTGATTTCGAGAGTGAGCGAAACTAATGAAAACATTGTTGGGGTAAAACCTAAAGGGAAAGACCTAGCACCAAATCCAATTTGCCATCTGATCTAACTTCTGGAGGCAGTCAAAATGAGCCTTAGAATTCTTCCCTACCTTATTCCTGTGCTGAGATACAGGCTGCTCCAACCTGCTGTAAAATGCTTGATTTCGAGAGTGAGCGAAACTAATGAAACATTGTTGGGGTAAAACCTAAAGGGAAAGACCTAGCACCAAATCCAATTTGCCATCTGATCTAACTTCTGGAGGCAGTCAAAATGATCCTTAGAATTCTTCCCTACCTTATTCCTGTGCTGAGATACAGGCTGCTCCAACCTGCTGTAAAATGCTTGATTTCGAGAGTGAGCGAAACTAATGAAAACATTGTTGGGGTAAAACCTAAAGGGAAAGACCTAGCACCAAATCCAATTTGCCATCTGATCTAACTTCTGGAGGCAGTCAAAATGATCCTTAGAATTCTTCCCTACCTTATTCCTGTGCTGAGATACAGGCTGCTCCAACCTGCTGTAAAATGCTTGATTTCGAGAGTGAGCGAAACTAATGAAAACATTGTTGGGGTAAAACCTAAAGGGAAAGACCTAGCACCAAATCCAATTTGCCATCTGATCTAACTTCTGGAGGCAGTCAAAATGAGCCTTAGAATTCTTCCCTACCTTATTCCTGTGCTGAGATACAGGCTGCTCCAACCTGCTGTAAAATGCTTGATTTCGAGAGTGAGCGAAACTAATGAAAACATTGTTGGGGTAAAACCTAAAGGGAAAGACCTAGCACCAAATCCAATTTGCCATCTGATCTAACTTCTGGAGGCAGTCAAAATGATCCTTGGAATTCTTCCCTACCTTATTCCTGTGCTGAGATACAGGCTGCTCCAACCTGCTGTAAAATGCTTGATTTCGAGAGTGAGCGAAACTAATGAAAACATTGTTGGGGTAAAACCTAAAGGGAAAGACCTAGCACCAAATCCAATTTGCCATCTGATCTAACTTCTGGAGGCAGTCAAAATGAGCCTTAGAATTCTTCCCTACCTTATTCCTGTGCTGAGATACAGGCTGCTCCAACCTGCTGTAAAATGCTTGATTTCGAGAGTGAGCGAAACTAATGAAAAACATTGTTGGGGTAAAACCTAAAGGGAAAGACCTAGCACCAAATCCAATTTGCCATCTGATCTAACTTCTGGAGGCAGTCAAAATGATCCTTAGAATTCTTCCCTACCTTATTCCTGTGCTGAGATACAGGCTGCTCCAACCTGCTGTAAAATGCTTGATTTCGAGAGTGAGCGAAACTATGAAAACATTGTTGGGGTAAAACCTAAAGGGAAAGACCTAGCACCAAATCCAATTTGCCATCTGATCTAACTTCTGGAGGCAGTCAAAATGAGCCTTAGAATTCTTCCCTACCTTATTCCTGTGCTGAGATACAGGCTGCTCCAACCTGCTGTAAAATGCTTGATTTCGAGAGGGAGCGAAACTAATGAAAACATTGTTGGGGTAAAACCTAAAGGGAAAGACCTAGCACCAAATCCAATTTGCCATCTGATCTAACTTCTGGAGGCAGTCAAAATGAGCCTTAGAATTCTTCCCTACCTTATTCCTGTGCTGAGATACAGGCTGCTCCAACCTGCTGTAAAATGCTTGATTTCGAGAGTGAGCGAAACTAATGAAAACATTGTTGGGGTAAAACTTAAAGGGAAAGACCTAGCACCAAATTCAATTTGCCATCTGATCTAACTTCTGGAGGCAGTCAAAATGAGCCTTAGAATTCTTCCCTACCTTATTCCTGTGCTGAGATACAGGCTGCTCCAACCTGCTGTAAAATGCTTGATTTCGAGAGTGAGCGAAACTAATGAAAACATTGTTGGGGTAAAACCTAAAGGGAAAGACCTAGCACCAAATCCAATTTGCCATCTGATCTAACTTCTGGAGGCAGTCAAAATGAGCCTTAGAATTCTTCCCTACCTTATTCCTGTGCTGAGATACAGGCTGCTCCAACCTGCTGTAAAATGCTTGATTTCGAGAGTGAGCGAAACTAATGAAAACATTGTTGGGGTAAAACCTAAAGGGAAAGACCTAGCACCAAATCCAATTTGCCATCTGATCTAACTTCTGGAGGCAGTCAAAATGATCCTTAGAATTCTTCCCTACCTTATTCCTGTGCTGAGATACAGGCTGCTCCAACCTGCTGTAAAATGCTTGATTTCGAGAGTGAGCGAAACTAATGAAAACATTGTTGGGGTAAAACCTAAAGGGAAAGACCTAGCACCAAATCCAATTTGCCATCTGATCTAACTTCTGGAGGCAGTCAAAATGATCCTTAGAATTCTTCCCTACCTTATTCCTGTGCTGAGATACAGGCTGCTCCAACCTGCTGTAAAATGCTTGATTTCGAGAGTGAGCGAAACTAATGAAAACATTGTTGGGGTAAAACCTAAAGGGAAAGACCTAGCACCAAATCCAATTTGCCATCTGATCTAACTTCTGGAGGCAGTCAAAATGAGCCTTAGAATTCTTCCCTACCTTATTCCTGTGCTGAGATACAGGCTGCTCCAACCTGCTGTAAAATGCTTGATTTCGAGAGTGAGCGAAACTAATGAAAACATTGTTGGGGTAAAACCTAAAGGGAAAGACCTAGCACCAAATCCAATTTGCCATCTGATCTAACTTCTGGAGGCAGTCAAAATGATCCTTAGAATTCTTCCCTACCTTATTCCTGTGCTGAGATACAGGCTGCTCCAACCTGCTGTAAAATGCTTGATTTCGAGAGTGAGCGAAACTAATGAAAACATTGTTGGGGTAAAACCTAAAGGGAAAGACCTAGCACCAAATCCAATTTGCCATCTGATCTAACTTCTGGAGGCAGTCAAAATGATCCTTAGAATTCTTCCCTACCTTATTCCTGTGCTGAGATACAGGCTGCTCCAACCTGCTGTAAAATGCTTGATTTCGAGAGTGAGCGAAACTAATGAAAACATTGTTGGGGTAAAACCTAAAGGGAAAGACCTAGCACCAAATCCAATTTGCCATCTGATCTAACTTCTGGAGGCAGTCAAAATGAGCCTTAGAATTCTTCCCTACCTTATTCCTGTGCTGAGATACAGGCTGCTCCAACCTGCTGTAAAATGCTTGATTTCGAGAGTGAGCGAAACTAATGAAAACATTGTTGGGGTAAAACCTAAAGGGAAAGACCTAGCACCAAATCCAATTTGCCATCTGATCTAACTTCTGGAGGCAGTCAAAATGAGCCTTAGAATTCTTCCCTACCTTATTCCTGTGCTGAGATACAGGCTGCTCCAACCTGCTGTAAAATGCTTGATTTCGAGAGTGAGCGAAACTAATGAAAACATTGTTGGGGTAAAACCTAAAGGGAAAGACCTAGCACCAATCCAATTTGCCATCTGATCTAACTTCTGGAGGCAGTCAAAATGAGCCTTAGAATTCTTCCCTACCTTATTCCTGTGCTGAGATACAGGCTGCTCCAACCTGCTGTAAAATGCTTGATTTCGAGATTGAGCGAAACTAATGAAAACATTGTTGGGGTAAAACCTAAAGGGAAAGACCTAGCACCAAATCCAATTTGCCATCTGATCTAACTTCTGGAGGCAGTCAAAATGATCCTTAGAATTCTTCCCTACCTTATTCCTGTGCTGAGATACAGGCTGCTCCAACCTGCTGTAAAATGCTTGATTTCGAGAGTGAGCGAAACTAATGAAAACATTGTTGGGGTAAAACCTAAAGGGAAAGACCTAGCACCAAATCCAATTTGCCATCTGATCTAACTTCTGGAGGCAGTCAAAATGAGCCTTAGAATTCTTCCCTACCTTATTCCTGTGCTGAGATACAGGCTGCTCCAACCTGCTGTAAAATGCTTGATTTCGAGAGTGAGCGAAAACTAATGAAAACATTGTTGGGGTAAAACCTAAAGGGAAAGACCTAGCACCAAATCCAATTTGCCATCTGATCTAACTTCTGGAGGCAGTCAAAATGAGCCTTAGAATTCTTCCCTACCTTATTCCTGTGCTGAGATACAGGCTGCTCCAACCTGCTGTAAAATGCTTGATTTCGAGTGTGAGCGAAACTAATGAAAACATTGTTGGGGTAAAACCTAAAGGGAAAGACCTAGCACCAAATCCAATTTGCCATCTGATCTAACTTCTGGAGGCAGTCAAAATGATCCTTAGCATTCTTCCCTACCTTATTCCTGTGCTGAGATACAGGCTGCTCCAACCTGCTGTAAAATGCTTGATTTCGAGAGTGAGCGAAACTAATGAAAACATTGTTGGGGTAAAACCTAAAGGGAAAGACCTAGCACCAAATCCAATTTGCCATCTGATCTAACTTCTGGAGGCAGTCAAAATGAGCCTTAGAATTCTTCCCTACCTTATTCCTGTGCTGAGATACAGGCTGCTCCAACCTGCTGTAAAATGCTTGATTTCGAGAGTGAGCGAAACTAATGAAAACATTGTTGGGGTAAAACCTAAAGGGAAAGACCTAGCACCAAATCCAATTTGCCATCTGATCTAACTTCTGGAGGCAGTCAAAATGAGCCTTAGAATTCTTCCCTACCTTATTCCTGTGCTGAGATACAGGCTGCTCCAACCTGCTGTAAAATGCTTGATTTCGAGAGTGAGCGAAACTAATGAAAACATTGTTGGGGTAAAACCTAAAGGGAAAGACCTAGCACCAAATCCAATTTGCCATCTGATCTAACTTCTGGAGGCAGTCAAAATGAGCCTTAGAATTCTTCCCTACCTTATTCCTGTGCTGAGATACAGGCTGCTCCAACCTGCTGTAAAATGCTTGATTTCGAGAGTGAGCGAAACTAATGAAAACATTGTTGGGGTAAAACCTAAAGGGAAAGACCTAGCACCAAATCCAATTTGCCATCTGATCTAACTTCTGGAGGCAGTCAAAATGATCCTTGGAATTCTTCCCTACCTTATTCCTGTGCTGAGATACAGGCTGCTCCAACCTGCTGTAAAATGCTTGATTTCGAGAGTGAGCGAAACTAATGAAAACATTGTTGGGGTAAAACCTAAAGGGAAAGACCTAGCACCAAATCCAATTTGCCATCTGATCTAACTTCTGGAGGCAGTCAAAATGATCCTTGGAATTCTTCCCTACCTTATTCCTGTGCTGAGATACAGGCTGCTCCAACCTGCTGTAAAATGCTTGATTTCGAGAGTGAGCGAAACTAATGAAAACATTGTTGGGGTAAAACCTAAAGGGAAAGACCTAGCACCAAATCCAATTTGCCATCTGATCTAACTTCTGGAGGCAGTCAAAATGAGCCTTAGAATTCTTCCCTACCTTATTCCTGTGCTGAGATACAGGCTGCTCCAACCTGCTGTAAAATGCTTGATTTCGAGAGTGAGCGAAACTAATGAAAACATTGTTGGGGTAAAAACCTAAAGGGAAAGACCTAGCACCAAATCCAATTTGCCATCTGATCTAACTTCTGGAGGCAGTCAAAATGAGCCTTAGAATTCTTCCCTACCTTATTCCTGTGCTGAGATACAGGCTGCTCCAACCTGCTGTAAAATGCTTGATTTCGAGAGTG